>NC_134691.1:178595278-178895278 GCF_050947455.1 Rhinoderma darwinii
TACTAGTTAACATTCCCCATATGTCTATAAGGCTTATAAGTTTAGCAGAAATTTCTCACATTTTCAAGAAAATTTCAAAAGCCTATTTTTTAAGGGACCAGTTCAGTACTGAAGTGGCTTTGAGGTGCCTATATATTAGAAACCCCCATAAAGCACCCAATTTTAAAAACTGCACCCCTCAAAGTATTCAAAGCAACATTTAGAAAGTTTCTTAACCTTTTAGGTGTTTCACAGGAATTAAAGCAAAGTTGAGGTGAAATTTACAAATTTATTCGAGAATTTCCATTTTGATCCATTTTCTTCTGTAACACAGACGGTTTTACCAGAGAAATACTAATTATTATTTACTGTGTTGTCCAGATACTGCAGTAATTAGAATCTCCCACATGTGGCCCTAGTGTGCTAATGGACTCAAACACAGGCCTGAGAAGCAAAGAAGCACCGAAGTGGATTTTGGGGCCTTCTTTTTATTAGATAATATATTAGGCAACATGTCATGTTACAAGAGGTGTTGGGGTGCCAAAACAAAGCAAACACCCCCAAAAATACTCAATTTTGGAAACTATACCCACAAGGAATTCATCTAGGTGTGTAGTGAGCATTTAAACCCCACAGGTGTTTCATAGTTTTTTTGTTTTTTTTTTGCAAATCTTATTTATTAATTTCACAAGAGAACAAAGTTAAAGATCCAATGTGTGATACAGATACATATTGCCAGAAACAAATGGCAGATAAATAATGGGGGCACGCAGGCCTCGACATGAAGCCTAGTTCTAAGGAGAACTTTTGAATCTGTAATTTCATTATAAATACAATACTAACATTGAACTATTTACAAGTTCCCAAATTTAAATTATACAAGAAGCAGTTGTACCTGATACAGAGGAAAATTATAGAGTTTTCTAGAGTGTGTAACCTTCATACCTTATAAGTATAATGTAGTAACCAATAGTTAACCATATGGGGGAGGGGGCTGTAGAATTGCGGGAGGTAGTTGTTTCTTAAAGCTGAGCCAAGGAAGCCAGAGTTTAGAAAATTTGTGTTGTCTGTGCAATTCCCAACTCAGAAGTTCTTCTATTCTACATATCCACTTTTTCTATCCAAGCTTGTACTGTAGAGGGTTCTTTAGATTTCCATTGTAACAGAACGAGTAACTTAGCTGCCGTGATAAGTTGTGTAAGTTGTGGTGGTTGGGGCGGAATTCTTCAGAGGGTAGCCACAGAAGTATTAATGAGTGGGAGGGGGATACATGTTGTTTAGTGATTTGAGAGCACAGTGTCTCTATTAATCTAAAGAAAGGTAGTATTCGAGGACAGTACCACCACAGATGAGAAATAGAACCTTTGTATTCCTCGCATCGGCAGCATCTATCTGTTACAGTAGGGGAAATTTTATGTAAAAAGGCTGGAAGTTCTGTACCATCTTGATAGCGTCTTGAAAGAATTTTCCTGAATGTGAACACATCTAGAAAATCCCTGTGAGTTGTGTAAAATATGTCATATTTCAGTTTTGGAGAAAAAACACCCAGTTCCACCTCCCATGAGGCAAGGTAGTTTGGTTTCTCCGGTGCTTTGTCATGAAGCAGACTGGAATATATTTTTGAGAGTTGTCCCTTCATTGGGGGGAGTCGTAGGTATGTCTCAAGCCAAGAGGGTTCAACAATGTCAGGGAATTCCAGTAAGAGTTGCGTACAACTACTGCAAAAGCTGTTTTCATTTAAGAAAGTTACGTTGAATCTGTCAGAGATAGTGAGTAAGTCTGCTAAATTAGGAATTGCTTTGTCTTTAAACCATTAGTGACCACTCCATAGTGTTTTTACGGCAGCCACTAACAGTCTTTATTCCGATGTAATAGCCTTTTTACGGCACTGCATCGGAATAAATAAATAGAGCAGGGAGCCGTTAAATTTCCCTGCTTTCAGCTACCAGAGGTAGCTGAGGGCTGGGGGGCATCCCTGCTCTAACGGGTGAGATCGATATCAGTATCGATCTCACCCGTTTAACCCCTCTGATGCGGCGCTCAATAGCGAGCGCCGCATCTGAGTGGTTTTGGAGAAAGGGAGGGAGCTCCCTCTCATCCCAACGGCACCCTGCTATTAAAGGCCCCGACGGCTGCCTGTAGTGTATGCCTGCTAGTGCATGACCTAGCAGATGCCTGTCCGTTTTACACAGACAGGCAGTAATACACTGCAATACAAAAGTATTGCAGTGTATGCAGTGTATTATAAATGCTATCGGAGGATCGCATAGTGACGTCTCCTAGTGGGACTAGTAAAAAAGTAAAAAAAGTTTAATAAAAAGTAAAAAAGAAAAAAGTGAAAAAAAAAAAGAAAAACCCACTTTTTCCCCTTACAAACGGCTTTATTGTTAACCCCTTAGTGACCAGCCCATTTTAGGCCTTAATGACCAAGCTATTTTATTCGTTTTTCTATAGTCGCATTCAAAGAGCTATAACGTTTTTATTTTTTCCTCTACATAGCTGTATGAGGACTTGTTTTTTGCGGGATTAGTTGTGCTTTTTAATGGCGCCATTTTTGGGTACATATAATTTTTATATTAACTTTTATTAACCTTTTTGGGGGGATTATAAAAAAAAACTGAAATTCCGCCATTGTTCTATGCGTTTTTAAATTGACACCGTTCACTGTGCGACGTAATTAACATGTGACCTTTATTCTATGGGTCGGTACGAATACGGCGATACCACATATGTGGAGGTTTTTTTATGTTTTACGACTTTTGCACAATAAAAACACTTTTGAACTAAAATTATTTGTTTTTGCATCGTCGCTTTCCAAGAGCCGTAATTTTTTTATTTTTCCATCAATGTAGTGATTTTTTGGGCTTGTTTTCTGCGGGACAAGACGTAGTTTTGATTGGTACTGTTTTGGGGTACATGGGACTTATTGATTCATTTTTATTATGACTTTTTTGGGGGGCAATAGAAAAAAATTGCAATTTCGCCATAGTTTTTGGCGTTTTTTTTTTACGGTGTTCACTTTGCGGTTTAAATTACATATTAACTTTATTAATGGAGTCATTACGGTTGCGGCGATACCACATATGTGTACTTTTTTTTTTTTTTTACACTTTTACTAAATAAAACCACTTTTTATGGAAAAAAATGGTTTTATTTATTTTTTTACTGTACTTTTTATTAATAATATTTATTTCACTTTGATGACTGATTTTATTAGTCCCACTAGGGGACTTTACTGTGCGATGTTCCGATTGCTGCTATAATGCTCTGGTATACTTCGTATACCAGAGCATTATTGCCTGTCAGTGTAAATCTGACAGGCAATCTGTTAGGACGTGCCTCCGGCGCGTCCTAACAGGCATATGTCCAGCGCAGACCTGGGGGCTTTTATCAGTCCCCCGGCTGCCATGACACCCCATCGGAGACCCGCGATTGCATTTGCGGGCCGCCGATGGGTGAGAGAGGGAGCGCACTCCCTCTGTAAACAAAGTTAAATGCCGCGGTCGCTATTGACGGCGGCATTTAACGGGTTAAACGGCCGCGATCGAAGTAAACTTCGATCGCGGGCGTTGGAGCAGGAGCTCAGCTGTCATCAGACAGCAGAGCCCCGGCTCCTGCCTGCACGGGAGACCCGTGCAGGACTTAGACTAGGCTGACGTGAAAAGGCGTCAGCCTAGCCTAAAGCCCAGTAGTGAATCACGTTAAAAGGCGTATTAGTGGTCACTAAGGGGTTAAAAAACAAAATAAAGTAAAACAGTTACATATATTTGGTATTGCCGCGTCCATAGCAAGCCCAACTATAAATTTATTACATAATTTAACCCGCACGGTGAACGTTGTGAAAAATAAAATAAAATAAACAAACAATGCAAAAATTGCTGTTTTCTTTGAATCCTGCCTTAAAAAAAATTTGATAAAAAGTGATCAAAAAAGTCGCATCTACTCCAAAATGGTACCAATAAAAACTACAAGCCATCCCGCAACAAAGAGCCCTCATACAACTTTATCGGCGAAAAAATAAAAACGTTATGGCACTTCAAATATGGAGACACAAAAACAAATAATTTTGAAAAAAATGTGTTTTTACTGTGTAAAAGTAGTAACACATACAAAATCTATATAAATGTGGTATTGCTGCAATCACAACAACCCGCTGAATAAATTTATTGTGTTATTTATACCACACGGTAAACGGCGTAAATTTAGGATGCAGAAAAGTGTGGCAAAATTGCTGTTTTTTTTCTATTCCTCCCTAAAAAATGTTAATAAAGGTTGATCAATAAATTATATGTACCCCAAAATGGTGCTTCTTAGACCTTTGTTTTTTGAGTCTGGAGCCTAGAGCAATTAGTTTTCCTCTTATAAATGCCTTATGTGCCTCCCACATTATGGGAGTAGACATGTCCGGGGTATTATTTCTTTCAAAGAAGTCTGCCAGAGAGGACCGCAAGGCTTCAGAATGCTGAGGGTTGTCCAGTAAGGTTTCATTGAGTCTCCTAGCCCATTCTCTTGGAGGTAAGTCGGAAAAGGACATGGACAGTGAGATCGGGGCATGGTCAGATAGTGTTATGGACCCAATGTCAGTATTTCTGGCGCTGGTTAAATATCTTCCAGAAAGTAAAATATAGTCTATCCTATGGTGGGAATTATGGATTTGGGAGAAAAAAGTATGGTCTCTGGTATTAGGATAATTTATGCGCCAAACATCAAGCAAGTCAAGTGAGATCAAGTTGGTTTTTATCTTCTCAAAGTCCTATATAGAACAGCAGATTTTTCCTGTGGAGGTACAGTGAAGGAAATAAGTATTTGATCCCTTGCTGATTTTGTAAGTTTGCCCACTGTCAAAGACATGAACAGTCTAGAATTTTTAGGCTAGGTTAATTTTACCAGTGAGAGATAGATTATATTTAAAAAAAAACTGAAAATCACATTGTCAAAATTATATATATTTATTTGCATTGTGCACAGAGAAATAAGTATTTGATCCCTTTGGCAAACAAGACTTAATACTTGGTGGCATAACCCTTGTTGGCAAGCACAGCAGTCAGACGTTTTTTGTAGTTGATGATGAGGTTTGCACACATGTTAGATGGAATTTAGGCCCACTCCTTTTTGCAGATCATCTGTAAATCATTAAGATTTCGAGGCTGTCGCTTGGCAACTCGGATCTTCAGCTCCCTCCATAAGTTTTCGATGGGATTAAGGTCTGGAGACTGGCTAGGCCACTCCATGACCTTAATGTGCTTCTTTTTGAGCCACTCCTTTGTTGCCTTGGCTGTATGTTTCGGGTCATTGTCGTGCTGGAAGACCCAGCCACGAGCCATTTTTTATGTCCTGGTGGAGGGAAGGAGGTTGTCACTCAGGATTTGACGGTACATGGCTCCATCCATTCTCCCATTGATGCGGTGAAGTAGTCCTGTGCCCTTAGCAGAGAAACACCCCCAAAACATAATGTTTCCACCTCCATGCTTGACAGTGGGGACGGTGTTCTTTGGGTCATAGGCAGTATTTCTCTTCCTCCAAACACGGCGAGTTGAGTTAATGCCAAAGAGCTCAATTTTAGTCTCATCTGACCACAGCACCTTCTCCCAATCACTCTCAGAATCATCCAGATGTTCATTTGCAAACTTCAGACGGGCCATTAATCCATTAAGGCGTAATGTGTTACCAATGGTTTTCTTGGTGACTGTGGTCCCAGCTGCCTTGAGATCATTAACAAGTTCCCCCCGTGTAGTTTTCGGCTGAGTTCTCACCTTCCTCAGGATCAAGGATACCCCACGAGGTGAGAATTTGCATGGAGCCCCAGATCTATGTCGATTGACAGTCATTTTGTATGTCTTCCATTTTCTTATTATTGCACCAACAATTGTCTCCTTGTCACCCAGCGTCTTACTTATGGTTTTGTAGCCCATTCCAGCCTTGTGCAGGTCTATGATCTTGTCCCTGAAATCCTTAGAAAGCTCTTTCGTCTTGCCCATGTTGTAGAGGTTAGAGTCAGACTGATTAATTGAGTCTGTGGACAGGAGTCTTTTATACAGGTGACCATGTAAGACAGCTGTCTTTAATGCAGGCACCAAGTTGATTTGGAGCATGTAACTGGTCTGGAGGAGGCTGAACTCTCAATGGTTGGTAGGGGATCAAATACTTATTTCTTTGTGCACAATGCAAATAAATATATAGAATTTTGACTATGTGATTTTCTTTTTTTTTTTTAAATATAATCTATCTCTCACTGGTAAAATTAACCTAGCCTAAAAATTCTAGACTGTTCATGTCTTTGACAGTGGGCAAACTTACAAAATCAGCAAGGGATCAAATACTTATTTCCTTCACTGTATCTGTTAGCGGATCTAGAGCTTAATTAAAATCTCCCGCCACTATCAACATCCCCTCAGCAAAACATCTAAATTTCTCCAACATGTCAATTAACCAAGTAACTTGATGATGGATGGGAGCATAGATATTTGCTATCGAAACTTTGATCTTTGCTATGGTCCCTTTTATAAATATGGCTCTTACTTCTGTATCAAGGTATGAAGTTACAAAGACAAAGGGGGTATTTTCATGTATTGCTGTACTTAAACCTTTAGGGTATGTGCACACACACTAATTACGTCCGTAATTGACGGACGTATTTCGGCCGCAAGTAGTGGACCGAACTCAGTGCAGGGAGCCGGGGTCCTAGCATCATACTTATGTACGATGCTAGGAGTCCCTGCCTCGCTGCAAGACAACTGTCTCGTACTGAAAACATGATTACAGTACGGGACAGTTGTCCTGCAGCGAGGCAGGGACTCCTAGCATCGTACATAAGTATGATGCTAGGAGCCCGGCTCCCTGCACTGTGTTCGGTCCGGGACTTGCGGCCGAAATACGTCCGTCAATTACGGACGTAATTAGTGTGTGTGCACATACCCTTAGATGCAGATGTGGGATGTGTACTATGGTACCATGTTTTGTAATGAGTGTGGGATAGGGAGGGTAGATGGTGTGATTTAAAATTTGTTTTCTGTGACAGGGGGATATGACTCTGAATCCTTCTGAGGAGGGTTAGAATCTGGTTAATTTTCCTAGCATCTTTAAAGCCTTTAACATTGTATGAGGTAAAGGTTATATCATTTCGAGACATGATGGACAGGTAAGGGTGGAACAAGGATTATGGGATATCTCAGCCCTTTCATCTGAACAATTTAAAGTAGGAGATACATTTGAAGAAAGCAATGAGCTGGTTTCATGTAATTTCTCAACTATGTATGTAAGATTGGGAACTAACACAACACCTGTGAGGGGGCACCAAGAACATTAAACAAAATTTTGGAATCAAAAAAGAAACCTATAAGTAGGTATGATGACAAACATCAGTAGATCTGCGCAAGATTGACCTAGCATATATGTGTAAATTGTCAGTAGGATACACTTATCGTATTAGCTATTATAATAAACACTTGAACATTTAAACTCCTCTGTGTGAGCCTATTTGCCTAGGAGCAAATATTGACATGCGGCAGATCAATAAAGAAGATATGACAGTTCGGGCATGCCAGAGTAAAAGGTATAATTGCATTAATGGGGAGGTAGGTTGGGTAGTATGCATTGGATCTCAAAGGTCTTGTCTTTACCATGAACTGAAAAACATTTAAAATTAAGTATCAATTGACTAGCCACAGAAAATGTGTTGGTCAATGCAGCCTCTTTATGCCAAGTCTCCTGAGGCCTTCAACAATAGAGCAACCTTAACAGGTTCCCGACCGCTGGCCGTAAATATACGGCCAGCGGTCAGGGTCTCTAAAGTCCGGCATATAGTATATATACGGCCGCACTTCAGAGACTGTGCACGCGCGATCGCGTGCACACAGCTCTATGCCCTGGCTGTTGCTAACAGCCATGGGCACTGGGCAGAATGTCAGGGGTCAATCTTTTGGCCCCTGAACATGTGATCGCTGTGACAACCAATCACAGCGATCACATGCATTTCTGCATAGAAAACAGTGTGCACGCGATGCACACAGCCCTGTGCCCTCGCTGTTACCAACAGCTCTGGGCACTGGGCAGAGTATCAGGGACCAATCTGATGGTCCCTGAACATGTGGTCGCTGTGACAACCAATCACAGCGATCACATGCATTCCTGCTTATAAAACAGTGTGCACGCGATCGCATGCACACAGCCCTGTGCCCACGCTGTTACCAACAGCTCTGGGCACTGGGCAGAGTATCAGGGACCAATCTGATGGTCCCTGATCATGTGGTCGCTGTGAAAACCTATCACAGCGACCACATTTGTTTTATTTTGACTTTTCTGGCAGTAAATCTCCTGCCTCTTTTCTTCTCCTCAAACATTGTTTCAGTTTGAGGAGAAGAAGAGACTCGGGAGAATTGCTGCCAGAAGATTACAGTTACAGTTACACAAAAAATACAGTTACACTCTAAAACATTCTCTGTATAGATAGATTTCTATCTATCTATACAATCTATCTATCCATCTATCTTTTTTTCTATCTATCTACCTTTCTATCTTTTATTCTATTAGAATAGGCAGGTAGGGAGTATATAATTATATATATATCCACATATATATAATATATATAGCAATAGCGGTTTATTTTTTTGTTAGCGGTAGTGTAGATATATATAGCAGTTAGTTTGTGTGTTTTATAAAAAAATAAAAAAAAATAAAAATTTGTTTAGTTAGTGTTAGTGTTAGTTACGTTATGGCGAGGAAGTTGTTTAGCGCCGAGGAGGCATACGCCATGCTGTGGTCTGAGTCGGAGACCGCATCAGAGATGGCGTCCGAGATGGAACCTGTTTTAGGTAGTGACGATGACAGCGTCACTTCAGGTTCATCTTCAGGGGACGTTGTCCCTGATGCAGTCGAAACTGCAGAACATGAAAGTGCAGGGCCAAGTAGCGCTGTAGCACGGGACAGCCTGGTCCCTCCAGTCCAGGCTCTTGTATGGGCACCTGCCCCATCTTTTGGGCCTAGAATCCACGGATTTACGGCCACTCCTGGCATAACCGTGGACAATACAAATTTTGTCCAAATGGATTACTTCCATTTATTTATAACGGACGACATCCTAAATCAGATTGTCCACGAAACAAATTTATATGCCACGCAATATATAAGGCAGAAACCTTCATCCACCCATGCCAGAGATTGGACGCCCACCAATTTGCAGGAATTAAAAATTTTTTTGGGGCTCACCCTAAATATGGGTATTGTCAAAAAGCCCTCCATTAGGTCTTACTGGTCAACAAGACCCGCCCAAGCCACCCCAGTATATTCTGCAGTAATGCCCAGGTCTCGTTATGAGACAATAATGAGGTTCCTCCACTTCAATGACAACGCACAGGCCCACCCAAGTACCGATGCAAACCGGGATCGGTTGTTCAAAATAAGACCGCTAATAAATTCCCTGAATAATTTATTTCTGCAACTCTACACCCCTGAGCAGAATGTAAGTGTGGACGAATCCCTCCTCAACTTTCATGGCAGACTTAGCTTTCGCCAATATCTACCTTCCAAAAGGGCAAGATATGGCGTTAAGCTCTACAAATTGTGTGAAAGCGGGTCAGGATATACCACCGCCTTCAGAATTTATGAAGGGCGGGACCGCACAATAAATGTTCCTGGATGCCCCCCTGATCTTTCCACCAGCAGTAAGATTGTGTGGGAGATAATGCAGCCTCTGCTTCACAAGGGGTACCACCTGTACTGTGATAATTTTTATTCCAGTGTGCCCCTGTTTAGGCATTTGCATGCTGCAAGGACTGGGGCATGTGGTACCATGCGCAAAAACAGAATTGGTTTTCCACAGCAATTAGTGGGGAAGCGCATGGTAAAGGGGGACTCCTGTGCTTATGCATCTGAAGAATTGCTGGCGGTCAAGTTCAGGGATCGCAAAGATGTGTATGTGCTAAGCACGATTCATACCGCAGGAACAGTGGCAGTGAGGGAAAGAGGGGCAACATCGGACAAGCACAAACCAGTGAGCGTGTCCGAATATAACAAGTACATGGGGGGGTGGATTTAAAAGTGGCCATTTATTTGTTACAGGTGGCCATCCACAACTCATTTGTGCTCTATAAAAAAAACAGAGGCAGAGACACATACCTGGATTTCCAGGAAAAAATTATTGAAGGCCTCATTTTTGATGTTCAGGACACCCGAGAATGCCCCCAGTCTGAGGATGTCACGCGACTGACTGAAAGACACTTCATCAGTCGGATTCCCCCAACACCAACCAGAAGCAACCCTCAGAAAAAGTGCCGCGTCTGCAGAAAAGACGGGCACCGCAAAGATTCCCGATATTTCTGTCCCTCATGTCCCTCGCAACCAGGCCTGTGCATTGAGCCATGTTTTAAAAAATACCACACTGTTCTGAATTATTAGATTTTAGTTAATTTGTTGAAAATATATTTGCCCTACATTACGTTTTTATTTTTCCCCTGATTTTACTCCAAGGGTGAGGGAGGGAATGGGTGGGTGGGGGGTGGATGTCATGTTTGATGTTTTCTAAAGTTCATCTGCTGGAGAGCTCCATTTGCATTAACCTGCAATTTCTTATTTTAGAAAACCCCAAAAAATAAATTCCCATTATACCCCTAGATGAATATTTTGGGATTTCTGCTTCAAGAGCAGATATTTTGGAAGTGTTATAGAAACTCTGTTGAGTTTTGTAAAACCAGCTTTGAAAAAAAGCGATTTGTGAAATAATCTTCTTCTATCGTCCGCCCTCCTACATCTCTATGTGATAAATAAGGCCACATATTTGGTATCCCCATGCACGGGAGAAGTTGCAGAATGTGAACGGAGATTAATTTTGTCCGTGGTCTATACCGTGTGTGAAAAATGCTGGTATAAACTGACGCATTTGCTAAAAAATTGCTAATTTTATTTTGATCCATCTTATTCAAGAAACTTTCAGAAGAAAACTGGACTGTCTAAAAATATGATAAACCCCTTGAAGGAAACCTTGTGGGGTCTACTTGTGTGAATGAAGTCATTTATGGGGTGATTCTACTGTTTCAGCAGCATTAGGCCCCCCAGAAAACAGTATGCGGCTATAAAATCAAATGCAGAATTCCTGGACCAAAAAGACTCCTTTTATGCCAAGCCCTGGCACATGTCCGCACAGTGAATAAGGCACACATATTTGGTATCCCCATGCACGGGAGAAGTGGAAGAACGTGAAAGGAGATGAATTTTGGCCGTGGTCTATACCGTGTGTGAAAAATACTAGCCTAAACTGACGCATTTGCTAAAAAAGTGCTGATTTTATTTTGTTCCATCTTATTCAAGAAACTTTCAGAAGAAAACTGGACTTGCTAAAAATATGATAAACCCCTTGAAGGAAACCTTGTGGGGTCTACTTGTGTGAATGAAGTCATTTATGGGGTGTTTCTAATGTTTCAGCAGCATTAGGCCCCCCAGAAAACAGTATGCGGCTCTAAAATCAAATGCAAAATTCCTGGACCGAAAAGGCCAAAAAGCCTCCTTTTATGCCAAGCCCTGGCACATGCCCGCACAGCGAATAAGGCACACATATTTGGTATCCCCATGCACGGGAGAAGTGGAAGAACGTGAAAGGAGATGAATTTTGGCCGTTGTCTATACCGTGTGTGAAAAATACTAGCCTAAACTGACGCATTTGCTAAAAAAGTGCTGATTTTATTTTGTTCCATCTTATTCAAGAAACTTTCAGAAGAAAACTGGACTTGCTAAAAATATGATAAACCCCTTGAAGGAAACCTTGTGGGGTCTACTTGTGTGAATGAAGTCATTTATGGGGTGATTCTAATGTTTCAGCAGCATTAGGCCCCCCAGAAAACAGTATGCGGCTCTAAAATCAAATGCAAAATTCCTGGACCGAAAAGGCCAAAAAGCCTCCTTTTATGCCAAGCCCTGGCACATGCCCGCACAGTGAATAAGGCACACATATTTGGTATCCCCATGCACGGGAGAAATGGAAGAACGTGAAAGGAGATGAATTTTGTCCGTGGTCTATACCGTGTGTGAAAAATACTAGCGTAAACTGACGCATTTGCTAAAAAAGTGCTGATTTTATTTTGTTCCATCTTATTCAAGAAACTTTCAGAAGAAAACTGGACTTGCTAAAAATATGATAAACCCCTTGAAGGAAACCTTGTGGGGTCTACTTGTGTGAATGAAGTCATTTATGGGGTGTTTCTAATGTTTCAGCAGCATTAGGCCCACCAGAAAACAGTATGCGGCTCTAAAATCAAATGCAAAATTCCTGGACCGAAAAGGCCAAAAAGCCTCCTTTTATGCCAAGCCCTGGCACATGCCCGCACAGTGAATAAGGCACACATATTTGGTGTCCCCATGCACGGGAGAAGTGGAAGAACGTGAAAGGAGATGAATTTTGTCCGTGGTCTATACCGTGTGTGAAAAATACTAGCCTAAACTGACGCATTTGCTAAAAAAGTGCTGATTTTATTTTGTTCCATCTTATTCAAGAAACTTTCAGAAGAAAACTGGACTTGCTAAAAATATGATAAACCCCTTGAAGGAAACCTTGTGGGGTCTACTTGTGTGAATGAAGTCATTTATGGGGTGATTCTAATGTTTCAGCAGCATTAGGCCCCCCAGAAAACAGTATGCGGCTCTAAAATCAAATGCAAAATTCCTGGACCGAAAAGGCCAAAAAGCCTCCTTTTATGCCAAGCCCTGGCACATGCCCGCACAGTGAATAAGGCACACATATTTGGTATCCCCATGCACGGGAGAAGTGGAAGAACGTGAAAGGAGATGAATTTTGTCCGTGGTCTATACCGTGTGTGAAAAATACTAGCCTAAACTGACGCATTTGCTAAAAAAGTGCTGATTTTATTTTGTTCCATCTTATTCAAGAAACTTTCAGAAGAAAACTGGACTTGCTAAAAATATGATAAACCCCTTGAAGGAAACCTTGTGGGGTCTACTTGTGTGAATGAAGTCATTTATGGGGTGTTTCTAATGTTTCAGCAGCATTAGGCCCCCCAGAAAACAGTATGCGGCTCTAAAATCAAATGCAAAATTCCTGGACCGAAAAGGCCAAAAAGCCTCCTTTTATGCCAAGCCCTGGCACATGCCCGCACAGTGAATAAGGCTCACATATTTGGTATCCCCATGCACGGGAGAAGTGGAAGAATGTGAAAGGAGATTAATTTTGGCCGTGGTTCATACCGTGTGTGAAAAATGCTAGCATAAACCGACGCAATTGTTAAATTCTTGAATTTTTTTCCAATTTTGCCCACTTTAGAGAAAAAAAATAAATGATATATACTGACAAATGCCACTAAAACAAAGCCCTATCTGTCCTTTAAAAAGAGTGTAAAATTCAAAGATGAACTTTATTCACCTGCTGAGTTATAGTCATCTAAAGAAGCGCATAGCAAAATTGTGAAATTTGCTCTGGTCATTTAGCTGTAAAACAGCCTGGTCCTTAACCGGTTAATGTTTCAAAAGGAATTTTGAGATTGTGGGATCTCTAGACCCGTTGGGAATTTTGTACTCAACAACTATGAGATTTTGTATAAAACATCAGAAGTACATACGAGTATAAAGTTCAAACACAGAAATCATTACTGGGCAAGAAAGTGTCACAATCTGTGGGTATGTGGACCCACTAGACCGCACTGCCATAGCGGAGTAGCAGCTGGCCAAACAATAATCTATACAAAGTCCTAGTACAAGAGTACCTGTGATAGTCCAGACAGTAGTAGAGGCTTAGACACAGATGAAACTTGAAGGTACACGTGGCGGTTTATATCAGGCGTGGCAGATGACACCAGACGTGGTATATGACAGCAGGCATGACAGGTGGCATAACACAACTTCAACACTCTAAGGCCCAGGAACGAACACAGCATGGGATACAGGATACAGGTAGCAGGGCATGGGAACTACGGGAACAGAATAACAATAAGCGACCATTTGCTAAGACAAACATGGGAACACACATCAACATTCAGGCAAGGAGTGAAAGGGCAGGGCCTTTTTTTATAGTCCAGGGTGATCTGGGGATAATTATTTAATTAATTCCTGATGTGCACGCTGGCGCTTTAAGGCTGGGAACGAGCTGGCGCACACCCTAGAGACCAGTGCATCGCTGGATGGTTGTGAGCGCTGGCATCTCCTGGGAGGGAGGCGCCTGCCCGAACATGAAAGTCTGCGTTCGGGGGGTGAGTAGGTGCGACGGTCCGCAGCCACAGACGTTACAGAGAGTTGTCTAAATCCGTCTCCTAAGTAGAAAAAACATTAGATAAATTAGACATACAGGAAACAATTAACAATCTCTCACTGGAATCTTGATGAGGCGCTCACTTGGGATCCATGTCAATACGCCTGGGTGTGATTTTGCCCAAGGGCTTTAGAAGTTTTACTGTGGCTGGTGGATTCTCATGGAGTGGGAGGTGTGAATGAAGGCAGACAGGAGAGATCTTGAGTGACAGTCCAATCCAGGATGGATAGATCTGTTATATTGAGAATTGTGATGGATCCGGGAGGTCATCGTGTTTGCTCAGGAGCAAGCGTTTCCCTTCCACCGAAAAACGTAATCCAAAGGGAAAGAGCCATAGGTATGGGATGTTCCTGTGTCTGAGGATGTCGGTAAGAGGTTTTAGAATACTCCTTTTAGGGAGGGTGATGTTGGCTAGGTCTTGGAATATTGTATGGTTTCACCATCCCATAAGGTCGGGGCAGTCTTCCTAGCGGCCCACAAAATGTTGTTTCTGATTTGGAATTGAGGAGAAAACATATATTAAATTAATTTTGCCCTCCCCGATCGTCCTGGTCTTCCAACCAGTTTATTATTTTATTTAGATGTCCCTGGCAGGTGCTAAAAGCTAAAGTTGCGGAGATGACTTGAGCTTGGGAAGTTTCCAGTTGCTCCACTCTGTGTCCGAATTGACGAACCTCTTTTTTATTTCTTGTAATTCATTTACGATCGGGCTCAATGCTTTTGTGAGAGCTCTGTTAATAAATGATCTCAAGATAGGCAGTTCATTGGGAGGCAGAGGACTATGATCGTCGCTTTCATCTCCCTTACTTGTCGATAAACTAAATTTTTCAGGTTGTACCGTTGTAATCGAACTTTTATGAGTTTCTGTGAAGTTTTCTTAAGGTAGTTTTCAAGATTACTATTTTGACCATTGTTAAGTTGTGAACTGAGTATGGTCACTGAGCTTCTTAGAAACAGGTATGAGCTTATTAAGGCAAGTGCTTATGGTCAGTCATTTGCAGTGGAGTATTAAAGATATTTAGTAGAGAATGTTGAGCGAATGTGTCACTTAACCTTTTTCAGAGGAAGGTGCGTTGTCCGGTGGAGTTGGGGCTCTATCTCTTTAAGGCTGAGTAGTCTTAGAGATATGTTATGGGGTAAAGCCAAATTTAAATATGTTTGTTATGTTTAATACATTTTTGCACAATAAAATTACTTTTGTAAAAAAAATAATTATTTTTTCTGTCTCCATGTTCTGAGAACCATATCTTCATAATTTTGAAGTCAATAGAGTTGTGTAGGGCTTGTTTTTTGCGAGATGAGCTATAGTTTTTATTGGTACCATTTTTGGATACATGCAACTTTTTGATCACTTTTTATTCCGATTTTTGGAAGACAAGGTGACCAAAAAACAGCAATTCTGGCATGTTTTTTTAGTTAGTTATTTTTACAGCGTTCACCGCGTGTGATAAATAACATAATATTTTTATAGTTCAGGACATTATGGCCTGAACTATGTATGGTTTATTTATTTTTTTAATAATAAGGGATTTAATAAGGTTAATACTGTCAATCGTTCACTGACAGAAGCCTAGTATGCCGTTATACTAAGTACACCAAAGCATTATATATGCGATCAGCAGATTGCATAGTGAAGTCCCCTGGTGGGACTAAAAAAAATAAATGTAAAGTAGATAAATAAAGTTTGTGAAAAAAATAATAATAATTTACAGTCCAAATGAAATAAAACTACTTTTTTTGCCCAAAAAGTGGTTTTATTTAGTAAAAAAGCCAAAACAAATAACACATACACATATATGGTATCCCCGCGATCATAACAACTTGAACAATAAAATGAACACATTAATGAAACCGCCGGATGAACGGCGTCCAAAAAAAACGCAAAAAGCAACGGCAAAATTCTCTCTTTTCTCCCATTCCCCCCATAAAAAATTAAATAAAAGTTAATCTATAAGTCCTATTTACCCCAAAATAGTACTAATGAAAACTACACATTGGCCCGCAAAAATCAAGCCCACATACGGCCACATTGATGGAAAAATAAAAAAATTACGTCTCTTGGAATGCGGCGATGCAAAAACAAGTAATTTTCTAAAAGGGTTTTTATTGTGCAAACTTAGGAAAACATAAAAAACCTTACATATTCGATATCCCCGTAATCGTGCCGACCCATAGAATAAAGTTAACATGTTATTTACGCTGCATAGTAAACGGCGTAAATTTATAACGTGAAAATCAATGCTGGAATAGCTGCTTATTTTCAATTCTCTCCTAAATTAAAGTTAATAAAAGTTAATCGATATATTATATGCATCCAAAAATGGTGCAATTACAAAATACAACTCATCCCGCAAAAAACTAGCCCTTATATGGCTATGTTGACGGAATTTTAAAAAAAAGTTACGACTCTTGGAATGCGACCGTGAAAAAACAAAAAATAATCCTTGGTCATTAACACGCAAAATGGCCTCGTCATTAAGGGGTTAAAGGATGTGTACACTTTGCAATCATTTGCTATTGCTCTAATGCATCTAAAATAAAATTTGAAATAACTTTTTTTGGTTTTAGTCTTGATTTAAAATATTTTAGCATTTCAAAGGTACACTTGGACGGTGGTCCTAGTGCCTGGAAAACCTCCTCTGGGTAGTTCAGGGGGAAAAAACACAATTGAAGGCTGAAATTCTTTCTGGCACCGCATATGAATGTATCAATTGATTTCAATAAGAACTGTAAAAATCTTCAGGCAGTGAGCACCACCTAGAGGCAGGTGCAAGAAGACAAAATTTTATCATGTTACATTATACTGTAGATTTGTGAAGGGAACCAGGGCATTTGGAGCTCTTTACTCAGGGTACTCACTGAACTGCTACTCTGCACATAGTTTCTCTGCACACAGCTCACACAGGTTACCTCTAAAACAGTTCTCCTCACATGTGCACTGACTAGAAACACTTACAACGCTCACTTCCTCTCCACTCTGAATCTCCATCCCCAGAATTAGCCTATCCAATTACAGCGCCTTCTTCTGTAAGTTACAGATGAACAGTTATTTGCGGTTACATTACCATGGAGAGAGACCTTATTGTGATGGGCTGAATCATCATGCACATTGGTCAATAAAGAATCTTATTCACTTTAACTTTAAAGGTGCTGCTGTCTTATTACTTTTTTCTCTTATCATGTAGAAAAAAAACTGCATAAAAGCAGGAGGCACAAAGATGTTGGATATGTTTTGTTTTTTTGTTTTTTTTACTATTTGCAAAGTTGCCTAATATGTTATTTTAGATGCATTGGAGCAATAATAACAAATTGGTCGCAGAGGTGTGCATAGCCTGTAGGACATATGTACTAAAGTGAGTAGAGAATTCTCAAGCTAGAATTGTGAATTTTTTAAAAAATAAATAAAAATATTACTTTGCATTTAGCATCTGTTCCTTCAAGAGGTGCACAAAAAACTTGAATACTCAATATGATTATTATTCTCACCTTTGTTGTCAAATTACATTTACGATACTTATAGTTGGAGCTCAGAATGTGAATACAAAATGCCATTTTCGCAGTGGGCGTTGTGAGTGGCAGTTTGTAGTCAGATTCTGGTCAACAAATGTCAGAATTGTGAATGTCAAGTGGCAAATTCAGAGAAAGTGGACATATGCTTTAAATGCCATCTATTAAGAGAAAATGACCTATTGTTTAAATCAGGTTTTCACAAATTAAATTAAATAAATATATTTTTAAATATATTTGGTGATAAATTTAAATTAAATTAAAAATGTCCTTAAATATTTCTGCTGACTGTCATAAAAGGCTGACACCTCCTGTTCTATAAAGGTCACCTCTCAGCAGTCATCACATTATCATCACATAAAATAAAATAACACCTTTATTATAAAGCTGAAGTCACATAAAGCAGGATCTCAGCAATAAGAAAAGGTAATGGTCCCAGTTCACCTCCTCCCCCTCCCTGCACAATGACCATGGCTAAGGTCACAGAGCATGCCTAGAAATCTTTCCCTTAGAAATGATCTCCAGAATTCAGTTTTCATATGTCCATGTGGCTCCTGTAAAGCAAATCCTCACAGGGCGCAGCAGCTCAGGCTATATATCTGCCCCCATAATCACGTACAGAAAAAAAATAAAAGATATACAATAAGAAAATAATAGATTAGAAAAAAAGATTTTGTATTAGTACCTGCATTTTAATTTGTATCTCTTTAACGAGCGATAACGAATTGATACAACACAGTAAATTTCTGCACCGTGCATGTTCTGGTGGGTCAGTGCTGCTGAAGCAACTATCAGGCTGGGTTCACACGACCTATTTTCAGACCTATTTTACGTCTGAAAATAGGGCTACAATACGTCGGCAAACATCTGCCCATTCATTTGAATGGGTTTGCCGACGTACTGTGCAGACAACCTGTCATTTACGCGTCGTCGTTTGACAGCTGTCAAACGACGACGCGTAAAAATACAGCCTCGTCAAAAGAAGTGCAGGACACTTCTTTCAGACGTAATTTGAGCCGTTCTTCATTGAACTCAACTCAACACAGCACAGCACAGCTCAAAATTTACGGCTGTCAGAGAAGCCTCGCAAAATGCGAGGAGGAGCATTTACGGCTAAAACGAGGCAGCTGTTTTCTCCTGAAAACAGTCTGTCATTTCAGCCGTAAAAGCCTGCTATCGTGTGCACATACCCTTAGGATTTTAAAATAACTCAGATCCCAGCAGTTTGACTGCTTAGATGCCATGGTCAATAGTAACCACGGAATCTAAGGTGTTTGACAGAGGAAGGGTTTGCCATTGCCGCTGGGGACCCAAAAACAGGCCCTCAGGCCTGCCATGTCTAGATCACTTTTAGGCTATGCCAAAGGCACGGCTCAATAGATGGCCTGTCAGCCAATAATGCTTTGGTATACTGAGTATAACAAAGCATTATAGTAGGCATCAAACATATAGTAAAATTCCTTAGTGGGACTAAAATAAATATTAATAAAATAATGTTTAAAAAGTTTATGGGAAAAAAAATAAGTGTTCACAGTAAAAATACAAGTAAAACAATTTTTTTCATAAAAACATGTTTTAAGAAGTATTAAAAAAATTAAAACACATAAATGGTATTGCATTATTCTTGATGAACTAAATAATAAAGTTAAAACAATATTGAAACCCCATGGTGAACGCCTTAAAAAAAATGAAAAATACAATGGCAGAATTACTTTTTTCTCATTCCCCCTTCCCCAATTTTTTTCAAAAGTTTATCAATAATCTAAATGTACCTCAACATGGTTCTATTAAAAAATATGACTCGTCCCGCAAAAACAGATATTATTTATGCCGCATGGTGAAAGGCATAAATTTTAAATGCAAAAAACCATGACGGAATTGCTTATTTTTTCATGCCCCTCCAATAAAGAGTTAATAAAATGTAATGACTAAGTTATATGTACCAAAAAAATAGTCATTGACAAATAAAACTCATCTATCAAAAACAATATACCTATGCAGATGGAAAAATAAAAAAAAAGATGGCTCTTGAAATGCGAGAATAAAAATGGCTTGTTCTTTAACCACAGCCTAGTTTGGGCCTTAACCCCTACCCGCACGAGTAAGTAATGGTACATCGTTGCGGGAGGTTACTTCCCGCATGAGGACGTACAGTTACTGACTTTTTACGGTGCACACTGTCGCCGACAGTGTGCACCGGGAACCGGGAAATCAGATGTCGCCGACAGCTGACACTCCACTCTTGCTAGCCAGCGGTCCTATGCCGCTGATTTTGGCGATTTAACCCCTTCAATTCGGCGATCGGTTGCAATCGCCGAATATTAGGGGTTTCTAGCATATCGGCAGACCCTGGTCTGAAATCGTGGGTTTGCCGATAGTTAGTATGGCAAACGGAAGCCAAACAATGGCTTCCTTGTCTGCCATGGATGGAAGCCCATCAGGACCAACCTTCGGCTGGTCCTGATAGGCTTCCTGTCAGAGTGACAGAAAGTCACTGTGTCTTTCCCGATGCACACTGTTGGCGATAAGGTGTGCATCGGGAACTGGGAGATCAGTTGTCCCCAACAGCTGACACACCAGTGTTGCCGATCAGCGGCTCATCGCCGCTGATTTAGGCAATTAACCCGATAAATGTGGTGCTCGATTGCGATCACCACATTTAGGAGGTTTGTAGCACATCAGCAGCCCCCATGCAATTTTGGGGGCTGCTGATGCTTGTGATTGCATCCGGAGGCCAGGCAACGGCCTCCAGGTCTGCCATGTATGGAAGCCTATGAGGACCAGCCTATGGCTGGCCCTCATAGACTTACTGTCAGGTCTTATTCAGACGAACGTATAATACGTCCGTGCTACGCGCGTGATTTTCACGCGCGTCGCACGGACCTATGTTAGTCAATGGGGCCGTTCAGACAGTCCGTGATTTTCACACAGCATATTGTCCGCTGCGTGAAACGCACGACATGTCCTATATTTGGCTGTTTTTCGCGCTGCACGCACCCATTGAAGTCAATGGGTGCGTGAATACCGCGCACGGCACACGGACGCACTTCCATGTGCTGCACGTGATGCGCGCTACAGTAGCCAAAACTATGAATGAAAACAGAAAAGCACCACGTGCTTTTCTGTTTACAAACATAAAAACAGAGTGTCATAATGATGGTGGCTGCGCGAAAATCACCCAGCCCCACATCATATGCTGCTGACACACGGAGATTTTATGGACCTTTTGCGCGTGCAAAATGCCAAGTTTTTTGCGCGCGCAAAACGCACACGCTCGTGTGAATCCGGCCTCATAGTGACATAGTCACACTGACAGTTGGAATACGTTACACTACCTAGGTAGTGTAATGTATTCTAGCAGCGATCAGAGAGGCAGGTAAAAAAAAGAAAGTGTAAAAAGTAAAAAAAAGTTAATAAAAATGTTTTATAAAAGTGTAAAAATAAAAGTTTTTGTTTTCCTATAATAAGTCATTTATTATAGGGAAAAAATGAAAACGTTAAAAAAAGTACACATATTTGGTATCACCGTGTTCGTATTGACCCAAACTATGAAACTATAATGTTATTTCCACACGGTGAACCCCGCAAACAAAATAAACGGAAAACTATGTCAGCATCTCTAATTTTTGTCCCCACCCCTCCCAAGATATAGAATAAAAAGTGATTACATTTACCCCAAAATAGTACCAATTAAAACTACAACCCATCCCACAAAAAGCAAGACCTCTCACAGATTTTTTGACGAAAAAATAAAATAGTTACGGCTCAGAATATCGTGTCTCAGAAAATAAATTATTTTATAGAAACGTAATTTTATTGTGCAAACGCTGCAAAACTTAAAAAAAAACTATACACATATGGGATTGTACCGACCGGCAGAATAAAGTAAAACGTAATTTATTGCGCTCGGTGAACGCTGTAAGAAATAAAGAATTGAAAGTGCCAAAATCGCTTTTTTTTGGTCACCTTAGCTCTAAAAAAGATCCTGTGGGGTCAAAATGCACACTATACCCCTAGAAAATTCCTTAAGGGGAGTAGTTTCCAAAATAGGGTCACTTTTGGGGGGTTTCCACTGTTTTGGTTCCTCCAGGGCGTTGTAATCCCGACATGGCACTGAAAACCAATCCAGCAAAATCTGTGCTCCAAAATCCAAAAGGCGTTCCTACCCTCCTGAGCCTTGCTGTGGGTCCAAATATCCGTTTATGACCACATATGGGGTATTGCCATAATCGGGAGAAATTTCTTTACAAATGTTAGGGTGCTTTTTCTCCTTTATTCCTTGTAAAAATGAAAAAATTCTATGTGTCCAAAGAAAAAAGGTGATTTTCATCTTCACAGACTAATTCCACTAAATTCATCAAAAAAACTGTGTGGTCATAATGCTAACTATACCCCTAGAAAAATGCCTTGAGGGGTATAGTTTCCAAAATGGGGTCACTTTTGGGGGGTTTCGACTGTTTAGGTACCACAAGACCTCTTCAAACCTGACATGGGGCCTAAAATATATTCCTAAAAAAAGGAGGCCCCAAAATCCACTAGGTGCACCTTTGCTTCTGAGGCCGATGTTTCAGCCTATTAGGACACTAGGGCCACATGTTGGATATTTCTAAAATCTGCAGAATCTGGGCAATAAATATTGATTTGCGTTTCTCTGGTAAAACCTTCTGAAAATGAAATTTGTAAATTTCACCTCTACATTTCCTTAATTCCTGTGAAACGCCTAAAGGGTTAAAATTCTTTCTGAATGTGGTTTTGAATACCTTGAGGGGTGCAATTTTCAAAATGGGGTGATTTATGGGGACTTTCTAATATAGAAAAGAAGTTACAATTTTATTAGCTACTTATAGCTGGACAAACCACAATTAGGATTTAAAATTATCACAAGCCGAGATCGGACAAACACATGTATGACCTGATTGACCAGGCATATCTGCACGTAACATAGGATTATATCTTCCCTATTCAGTTAAATTGTTAGTGACTAGTAGCAGCAATAGGTCCGATCAGCAGCAGTGTCTAAAATTTGAACAGCCCCCCCGACATGTTTCGCCACTAAGTAGCGTCCTCAGGGGTACAAGGGGCTGAGGACGCTACTTAGTGGCGAAACATGTCGGGGGGGCTGTTCAAATTTTAGACACTGCTGCTGATCGGACCTATTGCTGCTACTAGTCACTAACAATTTAACTGAATAGGGAAGATATAATCCTATGTTACGTGCAGATATGCCTGGTCAATCAGGTCATACATGTGTTTGTCCGATCTCGGCTTGTGATAATTTTAAATCCTAATTGTGGTTTGTCCAGCTATAAGTAGCTAATAAAATTGTAACTTCTTTTCATATATTAGTGGTGGCTGGGAAATAGGGTTGGCTGTTGCAGACAGCTTTTTCTATGTTTATGTATATTGTGCCCGCCAGCTACCAAGGGTCATATCCTCGTTCGTTTTCTAATATAGAAGGCCCTCAAATCCACTTCAGTACTGAACTGGTCCCTGAAAAAATGGCCTATTGAAATTTTCTTGAAAATATGAGAAATTGCTGCTAAAGTTCTAAGCTTTGTAACGTCCTAGAAAAATAAAAGGACGTGAAAAACAAATGATGCAAACATAAAGTAGACATATGGGTGATGTTAACTAGTAACTATTTTGTGTGGTATTACTATTTATCTTACAAGCAAATACATTAAAAGTTAGAAAAATGGTAATTTTTGCAAATTTTTGCTTAAATGTGAAGTTTTTCACAAATAAATATTGAATTTATCGTCCAAATTTTTTCACTAACATAAAGTACAATATGTCACGAGAAAACAGTCTCAGAATCGCTTGGATAGGCAAAAGCTTTCCCAAGTTATTATCACATAAAGTGACACATGTCAGATTTGCAAAAATCATCTGAGTCCACAAGGCCAAAACAGGCTGTGTCCTAAAGGGGTTAAAGAGGCTCTGTCACCACATTATAAGTGGCCTGTCTTCTACATAATGTGATCGGCGCTGTAATGTAGATTACAGCAGTGTTTTTTTATTTAGAAAAACTATCATTTTTGACAGAGTTACGACCTATTTTAGCTTTATGCTAATGACTTTCTTAATGCCCAACTCGGCGTGTTTTACTTTTTGACCATGTGGGCGTTGTACAGAGAAGTGTATGATGCTGACCAATCAGTATCATACACTTCTCTCCATTCATTTACACAGCACATAGTGATCTTACTAGATCACTATGTGCAGCCACATACTCACACATTAACGTTACTCAAGTGTCCTGAGAGTTAATGGACATCACTACCAGCCAGGACTTGATGTCTATTCAGAATCCTGACACTTTGCTAACGTTTGTGGTTGATTTACAGCACAGCAAGCGTAGTCTCGCGAGATTACGCTGTAAGCTGTCATTTACAGTGAGATTACGCTTGCTGTGCTGTAAATCACATTATGTAGAAGATAGGCCACTTATAATGTAATGACAGAGCCTCTTTAAGGCTCAGAGCTCATTTTTCAAATCTGACGTGTCAATTTATGTGGTAATAACTCTGGAATGCTTATACCTATCCAAGCGATTCTGAGGTTGTTTTCTCGTGACACATTGGACTGTGTTAGTGGTAAAATTTGGTTGATATATTCAGTGTTTATTTGTGAAATATAGCAAAATGTAGAGACAATTTTGAAAAATTAGCATTTTTCTTAATTTAAATATATCTGCTTGTAAGACAGATAGTAATACCACATAAAATAGTGACTAGTTCACATTTCCCATATGTCTACTATATGTTGGCATCATTTTTTGAACATTCTTTTATTTTTTCTAGGATGTTACAAAGCTTAGAACATATAGTTACATAGTTACATAGTTCCATAGTTTGTACGGTTGAAAAAAGACACATGTCCATCAACTTCAACCAAGGGATGGGAAATGGGAAGTAAAACATTTCTACACATAGGAGCTAATATTTTTTTTGTTCTAGGAAATGATCTAAGCCTTTTTTAAAGCCATCTACTGTCCCTGCTGTGACCAGCTCCTGTGGTAGACTATTCCATAAATTCACAGTTCTCACAGTAAAGAAGGCTTGTCGCCTCTGCAGGTTGAACCTTTCTTTTTCCAGATGGAGGGAGTGGCCCCTTGTTTTTTTAGGGGGTTTTACATGGAACAGGATTTCACCATAATTTTTGTATGTGCCATTCATATATTTATATAAGTTAATCATGTCACCCCTTAGTCGTCTTTTTTCAAGGCTAAATCGGTTTAGTTCTTTTAATCTTTCCTCATAACTTAGATTCTCCATACCCCTTATTAGCTTCGCTGCTCTTCTTTGTATTTTTTCCAACTCCAGGGCATCCTTTCTATGAACTGGAGCCCAGAACTGAACTGCATAGTCTAGATGAGGCCTTACTAATGCTTTGTAAAGTGGTAATATTACATCCCTATCCCGCGAGTCCATGCCTCTTTTAATACACGACAATATCTTGCTGGCCCTTGAAGCAGCTGATTGACATTGCATGCTGTTATTTAGTTTATGATCTACAAGTACACCCAGATCCTTCTCAGCAAGTGATTCCCCCAGTGTACCTCCCCTAGGACATATGATGCATGCAGGTTGTTGGTACCCAGGTGCATAACTTTACATTTATCTACATTAAACTTCATTTGCCAAGTGGATGCCCAAACACCTAGTGTGTTCAAATCAGCTTGCACTTCACGAACATCTACCATAGTCTGAACTATATTATATAGCTTGGTGTCATCTGCAAAAATAGAAATACTGCTATTAATCCCATCCTCTATATCATTAATAAATAAGTTGAATAATAGTGGTCCCGGCACGGAACCCTGGGGGACACCACTTATAACCCAGGACCATTCAGAGTAGGAATCATTTACCACAACGCTCTGGATGCGCTCCTTGAGCCAATTCTTAATCCAATTACAAACTATACTTTCTAAACCTATAGTCCTTAATTTAACCATTAGACGTCTATGGGGGACAGTGTCAAATGCTTTTGCAAAGTCCAAAAACACTATATCCACAGCGGCCCCTCTGTCTAGGCTTCTGCTCACCTCTTCATAAACACAAATCAGGTTGGTTTAACAGCTTCTGTCCTTAGTAAAATAGTGCTGGCTGTCACTTATAATACAATTTTTTGTCACATAATCCTGTATAAAGTCCATCAATAGCCCCTCAAACATTTTCCCCACAATGGATGTTAAGCTTACTGGTCTATAATTACCCGGGGAAGACCTAGAGCCCTTTTTGAAAATAGGCACCACATTTGCCCTGCGCCAGTCCCTTGGCACTATACCAGTCACCGGAGAATCTCTAAATATTATGAAGAGGGGGACAGAAATAACTGACCTATGCTCCTTAACCCTTTCATGCCGACAATGTGTATATTCACGTCCTTTTCGCACATACCCCGTGCAGCCAGGGCGTGAATATACAGATCACTGTTCCAGCCGGCATAGCGCTGTGAAAAGTGCTTGGACGCCGGCTGTGTCAGTGTCCCCGGCTCCCCAGCAACCTGTTCTGATCACCGGTATTAACCGCTTCCTGACTGGCCACTGTAAATTCACGTCGGCGCTTGCCGGGCTCTGTGGAGTGCCGACGTGAATTTACAGTGGGTGTTAAAAGCGCGATACGGGTGTCTCAGAGCAGTGCTGACACCCGGATCGCGCTGTCAACCCCTGCCTCTGGTCCCGGAGACATGACCGGGACCTGATTGCTTCAGGTCCCGATCATGTGATCGCAGGGAATATTTGTTGTAGCAACAAACTGGAAAGTTTGTTGCTACAACAAACTTTCCCGAGGACCGATTGCGGGTGCTGCTGTCGGTTGCATGGCAAAACCGGAGGCCATACAACAGCCACCGGTCTGCCATTCACGGAAGCCTATGAGGACCAGCTGGTCCTCATAGGCTTCCTGTCAGTGTGACTGTCAATGTCATACTGACAGTTTATAATACGTTACACTACCTGGGTAGTGTAATGTGTTATAGCAGCCATCAGTGCTGCAGGTCTTCAAGTAAAAAAAAAAAAAAAGTAATAAAAATGTTTTATAAAAGTGTAAAAACAAGTTATAAGCTACAAAAACCAAAAATGCTTCTTTTCCTATAATAAGTCTTTTATTATAGGAAAAAAAATAAACCGTTAAAAAAGTACCATTATTTGGTATCACCGCGTTCGTAACACCCCCAACTATAAAACTATAATATTATTTTTCCCGCACGGTGAACACCGCAAAAAATAATTAAAAAACAATACTAGCATCACTTTTTTTTTTGTCAATCACCCCTCCCAAAATATAGAATAAAAAGTGATCAAAAATGTGCATGTACCCCAAATTAATACCAATAAAAACTACAACCCGTCCTGCAAAAACAAGCCCTGACACGGCTTTTTTTGACTGAAAAATAAAAAAAATTACGGCTCTATGGTGACACAAAAAATAAATAATTTTATAGAAAAGTGATTTTATTGCGCAAACGCCACAAAACATAAAAAACTATATACATATGGTATCGCCGTAATCGTACCGACCTGCAGAATAAAGTAAAATGTCATTTATAGCGCACACTGTAAAAAAAAGGACAAAAACATTGTCAAAATATATGTTTTTTTGGTCACTTTGCTTGACAAAAAATGGAATAAAAAGTGATCAAAAAATCACATGTACCCTAAAATGGTACCAATGAAAATTACAGATTGTATCGTAATAAATAAGCAGAGTGCAGAGTTTCCAAAAGCGGATAAGATTGGGCACCATTTATCAGTGCAACACCGGCCACACATCTATGAATTATTTATTTACCCCCTTATTATGCCCTGATGTACTCTGCCCAGCTTACATATACCCCCACATTATAAACTGAATTGGCAAGCAAAATCTGCGCTCCAAAAGCCAAATGGCGCTCCCTCCCTTCTGAGCTCTGCCGTGGGTCCAAACAGCAGTGTATTACCACATATGGGGTATTTCCATAATCGGGAGAAATAGCTTTACAGGTTTTGGGGTGCTTTTTATTCTTTATTCCTTGTAAAAATGACATTACATTTTTTCAGAAAAAAAGTAGATTTTCATTTTCACAGACCTATTCCAATAAATATAGCAAAAGACCTGTCGGGTCAAGATGCTAACTATACCCCTAGATAAATTCCTTGAAGTGTGTAGTTTCCCAAACCACTTTTGGGGAGATTCCACTGTTTTGGCACCGCCTCTTCAAACCTGACATGGTGCCTAAAATATATTCTAAAAAAAGGAGGCCCCAAAATCCTCTAGGTGCTTCTTTGATTCTGAGGCCGGTGCTTCAGTCCATTACCGCACTAGAACCACATGTGGGATAGTTCTAAAAACTGCAGAATCTGGGCAATAAGTATTGAGTTGCGTTTCTCTGGTAAAACCTTCAGTATTACAGATTTTTTTTTATTACAAATGAATTTCGCCCCAAAAAATTAAATGTGTAAATTTCACCTCTCTTTTCTTTAATTCCTGTGAAACGCCTAAAGGGTTAATAAACTTTCTGAATGCTGTTTTGAATACTTTGAGGGGTGCAGTTTTTAATATGGGATGATTTATGGGGTCTATCTAGCACATAAGGCCCTCAAAGCCGCTTCAGAACTGAACTGGTCCTTGACAAAATAGGCTTTTGAAATGTTCTTGAAAATGTAAGAAATTGCTGCTAAAGTTCTAAGCCTTGTAACGTCCTAGAAAAATAAGAGGACGTTCAAAAAACAATGCAAACATAAAGTAGACATATGGGGGATGTTAATTAGCAACAATTTTGTGTGGTATTACTATCTGTTTTACAATGTAGATTACATTTAAAATTAGAAAAATTATATTTTTTGAAAATTTTCTTTACATTTTGGTTTGTTTCACAAATAAGCTATGAATTTATTGACCAAATTTTTCTACTAACGTAAAGTACAATATGTCACGAGAAAACAATCTCTGAATCGCTTGGATAGGCAAAAGCATTCCAGAGTTCTTACCACATAAAATGACACATGTCGGATTTGAAAAAATGGGGCTGGTCATTGAGGCATCGAGGACCCTTGGTCCTGAAAGGGTTAAAAACTCTAGGGTGTAACCCATATGGTCCCGGGGCCTTGTGTACATTTATTTTATTTAGCTTGCACCATATCTACATTCATCCAATTCACTATATCAACTGATATATTAACACCACTGGCACCAGCTACATCAGCTGCTCTTTCTTCTGTGGCATATGCAGAGCTGAAGAGCCCATTTAGTAACTCTGCCTTCTCTTGATTCCCTGTGACCAACTCCCCATTACCACTATTTAGGGGTCCCACTAGACCTTGGCTTTTTTGCATTTATATACTTGAAGATTTTTTGGGGATTTGTTTTACTATCCTTGGCCACCTGCCTTTCATTTTGTATTTTTGCTTATTTTATTACCTTTTTACAGATTTTATTAAGCTCTTTATATTTTACAAAGGCTACAGCTGTAACCTCAGATTTGTATTTTTCAAATGCCCTTTTTACTGAAGGTGTAAGCCATGTGGGGTTTAGTTTTAGTAATTTATACTTGTTACCTATAGGAATACATTTTGCACTATAATTACCCAAAGTAGATTTGAAAATCGCCCAATTATCATTTGTACCATTATTTGACATTAGTTCTTCCCAGTCTATGTCCTGAATTGCAGCCCTCAACCTGGGGAAATTGGCCTTCTTAAAATTAAGTGTTTCTGCCCTCCCAGCCTGTGTTTGTTTTTTACAGTATATGTAAAATATAACTAAAATATAACATAAGCAGCACTTTCTCATATTCTAAAGAAAATTTCAAAAGCCTTTTTTTTAATGTACCAGTTCAGTTCTGAAGTGGCTTTGAGGGGCCCATATATTAGAAACCCACATAAAACACCCAATTAAAAAAAATAGACCTTGCAAAGTATTAAAAATAGCATTTGTAAAGTTTCTTAACCCTTTAAGCGTCTCACAGGAATTGAAATCATAGTAGAGGTGAAATTTACAAATTACATTTTTTATGCAGAAAATCCTTTTTATTACATTTTTTTCTGTAAAACAAAAGGTTTACAAAAGGTTTTACCACAGAAACACAACTCAATATTTATTGCCCAGATTCTGCAGTTTTTAGAAATATCCCACATGTGGCTCTATTCTGGTAATGGACTGAAACATAGGCCTCAGAGGCAAAGGAACACCTAGGGGATTTTGTAGCCTCCTTTTTATTAGATTATATTTTAGGAGCCTTGTCAGGTTTGAAGAGTTCTTGTGGTGCCAAAACAGTAGAAACCCCCAAAATTGACCCCATTTGGCAAACTACACGCCTCAACGAATTTATCGAGCATTTAGACCCCATAGGTATTTTGCTGCAATTTTTGGAATTAGGCTGTGAAATTGAAAATCACATATTTTTCTGATAAAACGTGCACACTTGAAAAGCAATTCCTTCCGATTAGAGCAATACCCTATATGTGGTCATAAACTGCTGGTTAGACAAACGGCAGGGCTCAGAAAGACAGGAGCGATATTTGGCATGTAGATTTGTTTCTGCCCGCCATGTCGCATTTGCAGAGCTTCTGAGGTACCAATACAGGGGAAACCCCTTAAAAGTGACCCCATTTTAGAAACTAGACCCCTTGAGGAATTTATTGTAGTTTTTATGGGGTGCATGTGACTTTTTGATCAGTTTTTATTCTATTTTTTAAGAGGCGTGGTGACTAAAAAACAGCAATTATATTGCTTTTTTTTTTTTTTACAGCATTCACATGCACTATAAATGACATATCCACTTTATTCTGTGGGTCAATATGATTACGGCGATACCATATGTTTATAGTTTTTTATGTCTTATGGCGTTTGCACATTAATATACTTTTTTTTTAAAAATCATTTGCTTTTTGTGTTTCCATATTCTAAGAACCATAACTTTTAATTTTTCCATTAAGCTGCACGAGGACTTGTTTTTTGTGTAACAAACTGTAGTTTTGATCAGTATCATTTTTGGGTACATGTGACTTTTTGATCTCTTTTTATTTCATTTTTTGCGAGGTGAAGTGACCAAAAAATTGTGATTCTGGTATGGTTTATTATTATTTTCTTTTACGGCATTCACGGCGCAGGATAAATAATGAAATACTTTTGTTGACCAGGCCATTACGGACGCGGCGATACCAATTATGTATAGTTTATTTATTTTATTTATTGTTTTTGTTTTTTTTTAAATGTACTGATAAGGAAAAGAGGGGGATTTTTACTTTTTTTACTTTTATTTTTTTATTTTTATACAGCTTTTATTTAACTGCGTAGTGTAGTATATTAGAGCTGTCAGATACTCACTGACAGCAAGCATCGTGGGTCCTGCCTTAGTTTGGACCTACTAGACTTCCATAGATGGCATATCCGGAGGCCAATGTTAGGCCTCTGGTTGCCATAGCACGTCGCGGGACGTCAATGGTGTTTTAACCCCTAAGAAGCCGTGATCGCTATTGAACGTGGCTTCTAAGGGGTTAATCGTTGGGGACAACTGTGATCAGTTCCTGGGGAAGGAGCTGCGGCAACTACTGTATGAGACAGCAGTTGTCACAGCTCCTGTGTGTGCCCTGTGTGTCCTGTGTGTGCCACAATGGCAGGTCCTCCCGTGACGTACTATTCCGTCACTGAGTGCGAACGATGCGCTAATCACGACAGAATAGTACGACAAGGAGCGAAATAGGCTGGGTACATAAGGAGTTAAAAACAAATATAGACAAACTCCTTTTAAAGTGAACCTGTCACCAGCATTTCACCTATTGAACTTTACTTATCCCTCACTGGCCACTGCTATCAAAAGTTCATTGCGTTATGCCCTCTCCTAAACTCCACCTCCGACTGTAAATAACGGTCTGCAAACATTTCTCACCTTTTATCGTAATAATCCGGCGTCCCTTTGTGCGCACACACCAGAAGAGGACATCAATGCACAAGCGCGGGATTTTATGTGCTGGGGGAAGGCAAGGTGCTGTCAATTAAAAGAAAGGAAGGTGGGGTAAACTCGGAAAGACTTGAGGAATGAAGATATGACTCTTTTTAAACAAAGATTTGACTCTTTTCAAACAAAGATTTGACTCTTTTCTGCTCATTAGCATACGGTGTGGGAACACTAAAAAGCTGAATACTAAAGCTACAGAGCCGACTAAGAAGACAATTATAGGTTATATAGAAATGATTTTACACCCACTACCACTAGGTATTGCTGGTTTAATAGGTGAAATGCTGCTGACAGGTTCCCTTTAAGTGTGAAATTCTATATTTACTCCATATTGATGGTCTAAAATGCCTTTATTAAATATATACATATAATAATAATATACTTTGGGTTCTGCGAACCCTAGTAAGTGAATTTTTGTGGTGGGTATCATGCACCTCTATACAATGCCAATTATGGAGCAAGATGACATTCAGGCCTGAACAGCTTTTCTACTGGCACAGCAATTGCATGATTAAAAAAAGAATACTACTCATTTCTATTTTCTGAGATGATAAGAATCATAAACATTTACATCTTGTTGTCGTAAATATATTTTGTTTTATGTGCCTGCCTTGCCAAGATAATACTTTTGACTAATGAGTCCGGTACCTTTTTTGATTTGCCTTTTTTTCTTAGGAAAGACTTCGTTTTCTTGAAAAATACAGATTAAGAAGTGTTCATTTCTCAAGATGTTCTAGTTCCTCGACACATTTCTCATTATTGTTTCATGTAATATGTGGGAGAAGACAAGTGGCATTTGCTCAGAGATTTCTATTTTCTTGTTTATCAGCTGGATTCAGCAATCATTTGTATTACTTTTTTCTATTACTCCCTACAAATTAAACTTATTTCATTTGAGAATGATTTAAATGTGCTTTCATTATTTTTATTTCCTTTTCTTAAAACATGGTCTTAAGTATAAGAATTCCATAACCCTGTGGTCATGTTTAGGTCTAGGTCTGTCATTCATAGCAGCTGTATTCCTTTCACCTTAGAATCACAGTAGTGCATTGACATTTAACTTTTTAACTAACCAAGTAATAGAGAGTGCAAACTTCACAAACAAAGTTTTCCCTTTTCCCCTTCTTTGATCTGTTTCAACTTTGTAGGTTTAAAAAAATAGAAGGTAGAAAGGAAACCTCCAATGCAAGTATGCACAGATTCTTACTAATTATCTCCAACAGAATAGAATAAAAGTTGTACAATTCTAAATCATGGTTTGCTACTTTTTCAGTTGGTATTCTGATTGTACAGTAAAACCTTTGACGTTTCATAGAACATTGAAATCATTGTCTCATAAATTCATTAATCCGGAATCTACTACATTTGTACCATTTTGCAAAAATTATATTCAAAGCACAGGTTTCCTTGAAAGCTACACAATGGTGCTCCCAAAGAAAATTCTAGGTGACATGGTGCAGGGAGTTATGGGACCATGCTCACATTTGGGCACAACTATGAAGATGTACACTATCTGGTCAAAAGTATGTGGACATCTAACCATCACACCTGAATGATCTTGTTGGACATCCCACTCCAAAAGCCATGCTGATTAATATGGAGTTGGGCCCACTTTTGAAGCTACAACAGTCTCCACTCTTCTGGGAATGTGTCTGTGTCTGTGGGAATTTATGGCCATTCATCCAGAAGAGCATTTGTGAGGTCAGACAATGATGTTGGATGAGAAGATCTGACTCGCAATCACCATTTAAATTTATCCCAAAGGTGTTTGCAGGCTAATCTAATTCCTCCACACCAAACTCATTAAATCATGTCTTTTTTTTTCTCGCTTTGTGCACAGAAGTACAGTCAAGCTAGAACAGAAAATGGCCTTCTTCAATCTGTTGCCACAAAGATGGAAGCATACAATTGTCTAAAATGTCTTGGTATGCTGAAGCCAGTGGCGGATTAAGTAGACCATGGGCCCTGGGCTGTTACCCAAAGTTGGGCCCCTCTTCTCTACCGCTGCCCTGTAACTATTGTTAACACTTCCTTTTTGTCCAGGCATTAACAAATGCGTGCTATGACTCCCCTTGTCAAAAGGCTGTCCCTACATACTGACAGTCTCTAACCATCGCTGACAGTATCGCACTGTATAGGGACACACCCTCCTGACAAGGGGAATAGTAACACTCATTTGTCTATCAGTCCTGGACTGCGCAAAGACTTTTTGGAAAATACAAGGATTTCCTATAATAAACATGTCAGGAGAGATGACAGATTCTCTATAAATCTAGTGACTCTTCATGACGACTTCTCCCGGCCATGACCCATTTCTGCACAGTTTGGCACTCATATGTCTTCGGCTCCTCACTTTTCCAAATTTTCCACACCTATAAACAAAGATAAAATTATAATGGTGCAACACACTGTGCCCCTAAATATAATAGCACCAAACACTGTGCCCCTGAAAAAAATAGTACCAAACGCTGTGCCCCTAAATATTATAGCACCATAGACTGCGCCCCTTAATATATTTGTGTCAAACACTGTAAAGTAAAGCACCACATAAACACAGCCCCTGTAGATAGCATTACACACACCTCCCCTTGTAGATCGTGACACACACACACCCCTATAGAGAGCGCAACACCCCCCTGTGGATAGCACCACACACACCCCCTCTAGAGAGCGCCACACACATCCCCCTGTGGGTAGCGCCACATACATGCCCCTGTAAATAGCATTACACACAGCCCTACCTATAGATAGTGCCACACACAACCCCCTGTTGATAGCGCCACACGGCCCCTGCAGATAGCACCACATCCCCCTGCAGATAGCGCCACAGGCAGCCCCTGTAGATCACACACACATCCCCTTGTAGATCGCGCAACACACACCCCCCTATAGATAGCGCCAAACCCCCTGTAAATAGCGCCACACACACCCCCTATAGAGAGCGCCACACACATCCCCCTGTGGGTAGCGCCACACACATCCCCCTGTAGATAACATTACACACAGCCCTACCTATAGATAGTGCCACACACAACCCCCTGTTGATAGCACCACACGCCCCCTGCAGATAGCGCCACACGCAGCCCCTGTAGATAGCCTCACACACAGCCCCATGTAGATAGCTCCACACAGACCCCTGTAAATAGCGCTACACACAGAACCCTGTAAATAACGCTACACAGCCCTACCCCTCATTAAATGGTGCCACACTGCCCCCCTGTAGATAGCGCTACACACAGGCAACTGTAAATAGCGTCACACAGCCCTCCCCCTCTTGTATATAGTGCGACACAGCCCCCCTTGTATATAGTGCTACACAGTAATACCCCCTTAGATATAGTGATACACAGCACTCCCCCCTTCTATATAGTGTTATACAGCAATCCCTCCTTGTATATAGTGCCACACAGTGCCACCCTCCCTTGTATATAGTGCTACACAGCGCCTCCCCCCTTGGACCTACAGCTCTTCTAATTGCTCAGTATAATGTCACCCATAGCTGTCCCAACAGTATAATGCCCCCCATAGCTGCCCCCACAGTATATTGCCACCCATAGCTTCCCCATACAGTATAATGCCCCCCATACACTATAATGCCCAACATAGCTGCCCCATGCACAATAATGCCCCCATACAACATAATGCTCAACATAGCTGCCCCATACACTATAATGCCCCATACAGTATAATGCTCTCCATAGCTGTCCCATACAGTATAATGCCACCTATACAATGTAATGCCCAACATAGCTGCCCCATACACTATAATGCCCTATACTGTATAATGCTCTTCATAGCTGCCCCATACAGTATAATGCTCACTATAGCTGCCCCATACAGTACAATGTCCCCTATAGCTACCCATACAGTAAAATTCCCCCATAGCTGCCACACAGTATAATGTCCTCCATAGCTGCCCCATACAGTATAATGTTCCCCTTAGCTGTCCTATACAGTATAATGCCCCCATATGTATGTACCTAATAGAAAAATAATAACATAATTACTTACCTATTCCCATTCCCACGACTGGTGGAGGATGCTTCTCCTCCTCTGCACTGTCCCATGAGTGACTCGGTGCAGACAGGCGCGATGATCTCACTACATTGCGCCTGCCTGCGCTGAGCCGCTCATGGCAGAGTGAATGCTGGAGTCTCCAGCATTCAACCCAACTGAATCTGCATCCTGCGGACGCAGGTTCAGTTGAGAGCGGGACCAATGCGGTCAGCACTGTGTGAGAACGGGGGCACTGTGGGGTCCGCTCCCAAACCACGACCGCTGCAACCCCTATAACTACACCACTCTCCACAGTGGCAGTTAGCAGCTCTAGAGCGCTGCATCATTTTTTATCCCATTCCCGTTGCAGTCCTTTATCAGATTTTCATTTTCATTTTTTCCTACCTACCTTTCAAAAGCCATACGTTTTAGATTTTTCCGTCGATAGAGTGCTATGAGGGCTTGAGTTTTGTGGGATGAGTTGTAGTTTTTTTGTAGCTCCATTTATTGTGCCATATAATGTACTAGGAAACGGGAAAAAAAATTATTTGTAGGGTAGAAAATGAAAAAAAACAGTGATTCATCCATTGTTTTTTGCATGTTGTTTTGCAATTCACAAAATCTCGTATATCATACTCGATTCCGGTGGTAACACATTTAAATTTTCTCCCATTCTGGATAAAATTACAAACTGTGCAACTACTGCATTTACATGTGCCTGAAACCTTCCTATCCAGCCATGTTCCTTCGTGTGGTATAGGATCAAAGCAACTTTGCATTACCCTGTCCCTGATGTTTTTACCCCTACGAAACGTAACTGATGGCTGGTGAGTGATCTGATCCACCAGGTCCATATCTGCACTGAGGATACGCCAGTACCTTTTCAGTATTGTCATAATTTCTGATTGTTTGGAGTCAAAAGTGCCTATAAGTCTAGTGATATTTTCCTCTTTCCTTTGCTTTGGAACTAACAGACCTGTCCTATCAGAGTCTCTCGCCACCTCATAGGCCTTTTTTATTACTCCTTTAGGAAAACCCCTATCCTTAAGTCTAGAGGCAAGATCCTGTGACTGCAGCTCAAAATCGTCAAGGGAGCTACAATTCCGACGATTTCTCATGAACTGACCTCTAGGGATACCTCGTTTAAGGGGATAAGGGTGACAACTGTCCCACTGCAAGAAACTATTGGTTGCTGTCTCTTTCCAGTGTACTTTGGTACAGATTGTACCTTCCTTTGTTTTAGTGATCTCTAGATCTAGAAATGATAGCGCTTGATGACTGATCTCACTTGTGAATCTAAGCCCTAAATCATTCCCATTAAGAGCTGACACAAAGGCATGGAATTCTTCAGCAGTGGAATTCCAGAATAACAGCACGTCATCAATATATCTTATCCAGAGACCTATTGATGAGGTCCAATCAGAATTTTTTTCACTAAAAACCACTGTCTCTTCCCACCAACCAAGGTACAGATTCGCGTATGTGGGTTCAGTAGGACTCCCCATCGCCGTACCTCTTTGTTGGTGAAAAATGTGATCCTCAAAAACAAATACATTTTTTTCAAGCACAAAATGTAGCATTTTCAATATAAGTTGATTGTGAGCCATATATTGAGTACCTCGTGTTTTAAGGAAGTATTCAACCGCTTGGCAGCCAAGCTCATGTGGAATATAGGAATACAATGCCTCTACATCCAGGCTTGCCAGCATAGTACCTCGTTCTAGCGTGACACCATCAATTTGTTTCAGAACATCCATTGTGTCACGCACATACGATGATAAACTCAGAACAAAGGGACGCAACACTACGTCTATATATGTGCTCACATTTTGAGTTAGATTATTAATGCCTGATACAATTTGCCTACCACGTAGAGGTGGATACCCTTTGTGGATTTTTGGTAAACTGTAAAAACAAGCTAAAGTAGGAAATTGTGGATACAAAAAGTTGAACTCATTGGCACTATTGAGTGCTCCACTCTTTGCATCACGAAGAATGTCTAAAAGTTCCTTCTTGAATTGGCCTGTGGGGTTCTCTTTTAGGATGATGTAGCATTCAGGATTAAGCAGTATGTCCTCACGCATCTTTTTATAATCGTCCTACTCATAAGAACAATGTTCCCACCCTTATCGGATGCTTTCAGAACTATATTTTGTCTCTATTCCAAAGTAGTCAGGGCTTCACGTTCAGACCGGGACAGATTATTCTCCATACCACTAACATCCTGATCCAATAACTTTAACTCATCACCCACCAATTCCACAAATAAATCCACATTTGTGAAATCACCAACCGGTGGCAATTTCCTGCTTTTAGTTTTTAGGTTAGTAAACGGTCCCTGCCCTGGAACTCTGCTTGATTTCTCCAGCAACCCTTCCAAGGCTTCTAGGCCTTCTAAATCAGACTCCTCTAAACCCATTTCTAAGCATTTCTTTTTGTTGTGATGCTTAAAGAACTTAATCCATTTTAATTTTCGAGCAAAAAGGTGTAAATCCTTCACCCAGGTAAATTAGTCAAATCTTACTGTGGGGACAAACGAAAGCCCCTTCTCCAAAAGCATAATCTCAGATGTTTTTAAATGGTATTCTGATAAATTGATAATCTGCAGTTTGTCAATAACTCTTCTCTTTAAACATCCCTTTGCCCCCTCAGCATGTAGCGGGAAATAGGGGGGTTGTTGGATAAAAAATTGTTACCACTATTGGCAGAGGCCCTACCACGACCTCAATTTCTGCCTCTAGCACCTCCCCTAAACTTTTGTCTCCCACCAGTAGCTCCAAAGTATGGGCCCACTCTCTCAGAGTCTGTAGTTTCACTCTCTGATGTGGAAGGCTCAGACTCTCTTGACCCCCTACTCTGCTGTTGCTGTTGTTGTTGATTGACAAAGTCGTATGCTTTTTTCTCCCTAAATTCCTGCAAGTCCCTTTGGAATTGGAAGTGCTTACGTTCCTTTAAATGATTGGTAAACCTCTCAAGAGACTGCTGTAAGGTCTTATCTTTTTTCTCAAAACCAGGGGTATCATCTAGAGTCTTGGCTGTCTTTAATTTCCTTTTTTAGTTCTACACTAGTGTGCTCAAACTAAATTTTCTCCTCATCTACCAGAATTTGCATTAATTTCAGCGAGCTACCTGTGATCTCCTGCTCCCACCTCTCTTTAAGGCCTCATGCACACGACCGTAGCCGTGTGCACGGCCGTGATTTTCGGGTCGGCCGGCTGCGGACTGTCAGCGGACTGTCAGCCGCAGGCCGCCCACAAATCGTGGGACATGCACATGGCCGCGGCCATTGTTTTCAATGAGCCCGGACCGCAGAACCGGGCCGTAATAAGACATGCCCGTTCTTTCTGCGGTCCGGGCTCCCGGGCCGTGCACGGACCGCAAAAACTACGGTCGTGTGCACGGCCCCATAGAAAAGAATGGGGCCGCAATTCTCCCGTGGATTTTCGGGGAAATTGCGGCCGCAAAAACACGGTCATGTGTATGAGGCCTAATGTTTGGCGTCTTCAATCTGGAGGCTGGGACAATCGGGATCCTCAGGCCTCTAGGTACTATTTTGTTTTTAAGATAATTCTCAAGACTCTGAATTTCCCACAAGCTCCTAGTATAATCCTTATGTAATCTCGTGAGGTTTTTAAAAGTGGATTTTAGGGAAGAACCTTGAGTTGCATATGTCAGTTCACACTCAGAAAAAACTTTTAGCCTCACTCATCCATTCCTCTGTGCTTAGATCAGAGAGCGCGAAGGCAGCCATTCCCAAATATCAATTTATAAAGAGCTGTATTAAATTCATAAAGCATTCACTGTTTTCTGTGATATTGAAATTGTGCTCCCACAAAATATCAAAAGGTTAGAATTCACTGAAGTAATTAATGAGTCAAATTTTTAATTTTTATTAAATAACTCTCTAAAAACAGGGGTACAGTCACCACTGTGAATAAAGCCCCACCGTGTTTGTTTAAAATCGAATTAAATTGTAAATAACAATCTCCAGTTCTTTTGTGAACCCTCCTCTGATTGTACTTGAAAGATATAGGTTGGATCAGCGTTTAACATTGGTGTGTCAGTGTATGGGAACCTGCAAAAACCCTGGAGCCTGCTGTTACCGCTCCTAAATCCCCCAGTGCTGGGGTTACCCAACGATACCACTGTCACCTACACTATAATCCCTTCTCCACTGACCCTACGCGTTTCTGTATACTAATTCATCAGGGGTCTATATTTGTCAAAGTCTGGCCAAAGCGCCAGTTATGTAGAACTGTAACAGATATTCTGTTACACACACGGAAGCGTGCTCGCATGGATATCAGCGGCACGCTTCACTACGGACTCAGAGTTGATATAATTAATACTCCTCCCCTTGGGCAGAGGCAATAATTTTGTAAATTATCCGGCACGGTGTACGCCGTAAAAAAAAAAAACAGGAAAAACGCCAGAATCTTTGTCTTTAGGTCACATCTCCTCCCAAAAAATGCTATAAAAAATGATCAAAAAGTCACATTTACTCCAAAATAGTACCAATAAAAACGACAATCCGTGCCGCAAAAAATAATCCCTGACACAACTTTCTCCACACAAAAATAGTTATGGGTCTTAGAATATGGCGACACAGAAAACAAGTGATTTTATAAAACAAGTGATTTTATTGTGCAAAAGCTGCAATACATAAAAAAAACTATATAAATTTGGTATCGCCGTAATCGTATTGACCCGCACAATAAAGCTAACATGTAATTTAGGGCGCACTGTGTATGCCGAAAAAAAAAACAATAAAAAACTATTCCAGAATTGCTTGTTTTTGGTAATTTCCTTCGTATGTGTTCTAAAATGGTACCAATAAAATCTACAGACCGTCTCGCAAAAAACAAGCCCACACACCGCTCAATCAACTGAAAAATAAAAAAGTTATGGCACTAGTAATGCGGTGATGAAAAAACATCTCAATGCGCAGGCCGGAGGCGAACATTCCTGCAGTTTCAGGGCCCTAGTATTGAGGAACTAGGAAGGTAAGGGACATAGCACATCCGCTGGAAGCTAGGGCGCCCATATTATACCAGCGCAAAACTTTCCCAGCAATATTTCCCAAACTACGAAGGAGAAAAAGTCCATAAAAGGTGCAGAGCGTTACAAAAGGGGATAAGAAAGAAAACCGTTTATCAGTGTGACACCGGCCTGCGCATAATGGATTGCTTCACATCGTAACACACTTCTATGGATAATTGTATTATTTACCCCATTATTATACCCTCTTATTATGCCTTGATGTACTCCACACAGATTACATATACCCCTGATGTACTCCGCACAGATTACATATGTCCCCACATTATAAACTGAAATACCAGCAAAACCCCAAATAGAATTACTACCAAGCAAAATCCATGCTCAAAATGGCGGTCTTTCCCTTCTTAGCCCTACAGTGTGCCCAAACAGCAATTTATGACCACAAGTAAGGCATTACCATATTCCGCTTAACAATTTATGGGGTAAGATTCTCTAGGGGCACAAAATATTGTGCGGTGAATAGGCAGATCAGTGTAAAAATTGCAATTTTCACTTTGCACCATCCACTGCGTATGCATTTCTGAAAAACACCTGTGGAGTCTAAATTCTCACTACACCCCTTGATAAATGCCTTTAGGGGTGTAGTTTCTAAAACGGGGTCACTTTTGTTTGGTACATCAGTGGTTTTTCAAATGCAACATGGCGTCCGCAAACCATTCCAGCAAAGTCTACGCTCCAAAAGATAAATACCGCTCCCTTTTCTTCTGAATGCTCCCATATATGTAAACAGCTGATTATAACCACATATGGGGTGTTATCGTGCTCGGGAGAAATTTCTTTACAAATGTTGGCATGCTTTTTCTTCTCTATTGCTTGTAAAAATGAAAAATATTGATCTAAAACTACATCTTGTTGGAAAAAAAATTATTTTTTATTTTCATGGCTTAATTCTAATTAATTCAGCAAAAAACCTTTGGGATCAAAATTTTCACTATACTCCTAGATGATTCCTCATGGGGTGCAGTTTCCCAAATGGAGTCACTTTTGGGGTGTTTCCACTGTACTAGTACTACAGGGGCTCAGCAAATGTGACATGGCGCCCAGAAACCATTCCAAAATCCAAATGGTGCTCCTTCCATTCTGAGCCCTACCGTGTGTCCAAACAGATGTTTATGACCATATGTGGGGTATTGACATCTATGCGTGCATGCTTCCGTGTTGTGCAGTAGAATACCTGCTGCTGAAGATATATCGCTGGCATCCTGGCCAGACTGACAGACCCCTGATGATAAGTATAGAAACGCGTAGGGTCGGGTGAAGTGAGGGAATTTTGCGTAGGGGGCAGTGGCATTGTTGTGCATCTGTACATTGGGAGAATCTGGTGCGGTTAACGCAGGCTCCTGTGTGAACGAGGGTCCAAACCACTGCTTTACCAATGTTATACGCTGATTCCATATTTTGATATCTCTGTTTACATACCCAGTCACAAAGGGTTCGCAAACGAACTAGGACTGGGAGTATTGCGTTTAATACGTTTTTAAATACACGGTTGGGCTTTTCACAGTGGTGATTGTACCCCTGTTTTTAGATAGCTATGAAATAAAAATTATACATTTTACTCATTTATCACTTCAGTGAATTTTCACAGCCTAATTCCAAAAATGTCTGCAAAAAACCTGTGGAGTCAAAATGCTCACTATATCCATAGATAATTTCCTCAAGGGGTATAGTTTCCAAAATGGGGTCACTTGTTGAGGGTTTCCACTGTTTTGTCCCCTCAGGGGCTTTGCAAATGTGACATGGCCTCCGCAAACCATTCCTGCTAAATTTGAGCTCCAAGAGCCAAATGGCGCTCTTTCCCTTCTAAGCCCTGCCGTGTATCCAAACAACCGTTAATTACCACATGTGGGGTATTGTGTTACTCGGGAGAAATTGCTCTACAAATGTTGTGTTGCTTTTTCTACTTTAGTTCTTTTGGAAATGAAAAAAAATTAGCTAAACCTACATTTATTACTGCCCCCTATATTTCACTTATAGTATTACACTTGCACACACACTATTCATTTATTATTTCTTACTACACATCCCATGCACCACACACCACTCCCCTCAAGACTAGTGGGAGTGGCTATTATTATTATTTAAAGCACCTGCTCGCCCTTTCATCAGCATTTCTGGCCTGGCTGTGTCCATTTGTAAGTATGGCCTTTTTCGGTGTTTTTGTATATGTCCCTGTGTTTTTATCGGTTCTGTTTGTGCATCAGGAACGTTCTGTTCCAGTTTAGGAGTTAGGGACTCGCAAGTCTGGGGATCCTTGTCGTGGATTGCGAGCTTGCGTCCTTTTGGCCAAAATGATTACCAATACCCCAGGTATTTTTCATTATTATGTATATTCGCTTCTCTTGGACACAGCCGGGTCTTTGATGCTGGGAGAGCATGGTGTGTTGTTGTTTGGCATAGCAAGCAGGGTAGCCCGCTCTATGAATTATCAAGGCGTCACAAATAGGCTTCTACCTGGCTATACACGTTGTGCCTCATGACGTACACACTATCCCTCCATGTTTCACTCACTTGCACCCCATTATCCATTTATTTCTATTGAGGCACTTCATTTATTACTGCCCCCTATATTTCACTTATAGTATTACACTTGCACACACACTATTCATTTATTATTTCTTACTACACATCCCATGCACCACACACCACTCCCCTCAAGACTAGTGGGAGTGGCTATTATTATTATTTAAAGCACCTGCTCGCCCTTTCATCAGCATTTCTGGCCTGGCTGTGTCCATTTGTAAGTATGGCCTTTTTCTGTGTTTTTGTATATGTCCCTGTGTTTTTATCGGTTCTGTTTGTGCATCAGGAACGTTCTGTTCCAGTTTAGGAGTTAGGGACTCGCAAGTCTGGGGATCCTTGTCGTGGATTGCGAGCTTGCGTCCTTTTGGCCAAAATGATTACCAATACCCCAGGTATTTTTCATTATTATGTATATTCGCTTCTCTTGGACACAGCCGGGTCTTTGATGCTGGGAGAGCATGGTGTGTTGTTGTTTGGCATAGCAAGCAGGGTAGCCCGCTCTATGAATTATCAAGGCGTCACAAATAGGCTTCTACCTGGCTATACACGTTGTGCCTCATGACGTACACACTATCCCTCCATGTTTCACTCACTTGCACCCCATTATCCATTTATTTCTATTGAGGCACTTCATTTATTACTGCCCCCTATATTTCACTTATAGTATTACACTTGCACACACACTATTCATTTATTATTTTTTACTACACATCCCATGCACCACACACCACTCCCCTCAAGACTAGTGGGAGTGGCTATTATTATTATTTAAAGCACCTGCTCGCCCTTTCATCAGCATTTCTGGCCTGGCTGTGTCCATTTGTAAGTATGGCCTTTTTCTGTGTTTTTGTATATGTCCCTGTGTTTTTATCGGTTCTGTTTGTGCATCAGGAACGTTCTGTTCCAGTTTAGGAGTTAGGGACTCGCAAGTCTGGGGATCCTTGTCGTGGATTGCGAGCTTGCGTCCTTTTGGCCAAAATGATTACCAATACCCCAGGTATTTTTCATTATTATGTATATTCGCTTCTCTTGGACACAGCCGGGTCTTTGATGCTGGGAGAGCATGGTGTGTTGTTGTTTGGCATAGCAAGCAGGGTAGCCCGCTCTATGAATTATCAAGGCGTCACAAATAGGCTTCTACCTGGCTATACACGTTGTGCCTCATGACGTACACACTATCCCTCCATGTTTCACTCACTTGCACCCCATTATCCATTTATTTCTATTGAGGCACTTCATTTATTACTGCCCCCTATATTTCACTTATAGTATTACACTTGCACACACACTATTCATTTATTATTTCTTACTACACATCCCATGCACCACACACCACTCCCCTCAAGACTAGTGGGAGTGGCTATTATTATTATTTAAAGCACCTGCTCGCCCTTTCATCAGCATTTCTGGCCTGGCTGTGTCCATTTGTAAGTATGGCCTTTTTCGGTGTTTTTGTATATGTCCCTGTGTTTTTATCGGTTCTGTTTGTGCATCAGGAACGTTCTGTTCCAGTTTAGGAGTTAGGGACTCGCAAGTCTGGGGATCCTTGTCGTGGATTGCGAGCTTGCGTCCTTTTGGCCAAAATGATTACCAATACCCCAGGTATTTTTCATTATTATGTATATTCGCTTCTCTTGGACACAGCCGGGTCTTTGATGCTGGGAGAGCATGGTGTGTTGTTGTTTGGCATATCAAGCAGGGTAGCCCGCTCTATGAATTATCAAGGCGTCACAAATAGGCTTCTACCTGGCTATACACGTTGTGCCTCATGACGTACACACTATCCCTCCATGTTTCACTCACTTGCACCCCATTATCCATTTATTTCTATTGAGGCACTTCATTTATTACTGCCCCCTATATTTCACTTATAGTATTACACTTGCACACACACTATTCATTTATTATTTCTTACTACACATCCCATGCACCACACACCACTCCCCTCAAGACTAGTGGGAGTGGCTATTATTATTATTTAAAGCACCTGCTCGCCCTTTCATCAGCATTTCTGGCCTGGCTGTGTCCATTTGTAAGTATGGCCTTTTTCGGTGTTTTTGTATATGTCCCTGTGTTTTTATCGGTTCTGTTTGTGCATCAGGAACGTTCTGTTCCAGTTTAGGAGTTAGGGACTCGCAAGTCTGGGGATCCTTGTCGTGGATTGCGAGCTTGCGTCCTTTTGGCCAAAATGATTACCAATACCCCAGGTATTTTTCATTATTATGTATATTCGCTTCTCTTGGACACAGCCGGGTCTTTGATGCTGGGAGAGCATGGTGTGTTGTTGTTTGGCATAGCAAGCAGGGTAGCCCGCTCTATGAATTATCAAGGCGTCACAAATAGGCTTCTACCTGGCTATACACGTTGTGCCTCATGACGTACACACTATCCCTCCATGTTTCACTCACTTGCACCCCATTATCCATTTATTTCTATTGAGGCACTTCATTTATTACTGCCCCCTATATTTCACTTATAGTATTACACTTGCACACACACTATTCATTTATTATTTCTTACTACACATCCCATGCACCACACACCACTCCCCTCAAGACTAGTGGGAGTGGCTATTATTATTATTTAAAGCACCTGCTCGCCCTTTCATCAGCATTTCTGGCCTGGCTGTGTCCATTTGTAAGTATGGCCTTTTTCGGTGTTTTTGTATATGTCCCTGTGTTTTTATCGGTTCTGTTTGTGCATCAGGAACGTTCTGTTCCAGTTTAGGAGTTAGGGACTCGCAAGTCTGGGGATCCTTGTCGTGGATTGCGAGCTTGCGTCCTTTTGGCCAAAATGATTACCAATACCCCAGGTATTTTTCATTATTATGTATATTCGCTTCTCTTGGACACAGCCGGGTCTTTGATGCTGGGAGAGCATGGTGTGTTGTTGTTTGGCATAGCAAGCAGGGTAGCCCGCTCTATGAATTATCAAGGCGTCACAAATAGGCTTCTACCTGGCTATACACGTTGTGCCTCATGACGTACACACTATCCCTCCATGTTTCACTCCCTTGCACCCCATTATCCATTTATTTCTATTGAGGCACTTCATTTATTACTGCCCCCTATATTTCACTTATAGTATTACACTTGCACACACACTATTCATTTATTATTTCTTACTACACATCCCATGCACCACACACCACTCCCCTCAAGACTAGTGGGAGTGGCTATTATTATTATTTAAAGCACCTGCTCGCCCTTTCATCAGCATTTCTGGCCTGGCTGTGTCCATTTGTAAGTATGGCCTTTTTCTGTGTTTTTGTATATGTCCCTGTGTTTTTATCGGTTCTGTTTGTGCATCAGGAACGTTCTGTTCCAGTTTAGGAGTTAGGGACTCGCAAGTCTGGGGATCCTTGTCGTGGATTGCGAGCTTGCGTCCTTTTGGCCAAAATGATTACCAATACCCCAGGTATTTTTCATTATTATGTATATTCGCTTCTCTTGGACACAGCCGGGTCTTTGATGCTGGGAGAGCATGGTGTGTTGTTGTTTGGCATAGCAAGCAGGGTAGCCCGCTCTATGAATTATCAAGGCGTCACAAATAGGCTTCTACCTGGCTATACACGTTGTGCCTCATGACGTACACACTATCCCTCCATGTTTCACTCCCTTGCACCCCATTATCCATTTATTTCTATTGAGGCACTTCATTTATTACTGCCCCCTATATTTCACTTATAGTATTACACTTGCACACACACTATTCATTTATTATTTCTTACTACACATCCCATGCACCACACACCACTCCCCTCAAGACTAGTGGGAGTGGCTATTATTATTATTTAAAGCACCTGCTCGCCCTTTCATCAGCATTTCTGGCCTGGCTGTGTCCATTTGTAAGTATGGCCTTTTTCTGTGTTTTTGTATATGTCCCTGTGTTTTTATCGGTTCTGTTTGTGCATCAGGAACGTTCTGTTCCAGTTTAGGAGTTAGGGACTCGCAAGTCTGGGGATCCTTGTCGTGGATTGCGAGCTTGCGTCCTTTTGGCCAAAATGATTACCAATACCCCAGGTATTTTTCATTATTATGTATATTCGCTTCTCTTGGACACAGCCGGGTCTTTGATGCTGGGAGAGCATGGTGTGTTGTTGTTTGGCATAGCAAGCAGGGTAGCCCGCTCTATGAATTATCAAGGCGTCACAAATAGGCTTCTACCTGGCTATACACGTTGTGCCTCATGACGTACACACTATCCCTCCATGTTTCACTCACTTGCACCCCATTATCCATTTATTTCTATTGAGGCACTTCATTTATTACTGCCCCCTATATTTCACTTATAGTATTACACTTGCACACACACTATTCATTTATTATTTCTTACTACACATCCCATGCACCACACACCACTCCCCTCAAGACTAGTGGGAGTGGCTATTATTATTATTTAAAGCACCTGCTCGCCCTTTCATCAGCATTTCTGGCCTGGCTGTGTCCATTTGTAAGTATGGCCTTTTTCGGTGTTTTTGTATATGTCCCTGTGTTTTTATCGGTTCTGTTTGTGCATCAGGAACATTCTGTTCCAGTTTAGGAGTTAGGGACTCGCAAGTCTGGGGATCCTTGTCGTGGATTGCGAGCTTGCGTCCTTTTGGCCAAAATGATTACCAATACCCCAGGTATTTTTCATTATTATGTATATTCGCTTCTCTTGGACACAGCCGGGTCTTTGATGCTGGGAGAGCATGGTGTGTTGTTGTTTGGCATATCAAGCAGGGTAGCCCGCTCTATGAATTATCAAGGCGTCACAAATAGGCTTCTACCTGGCTATACACGTTGTGCCTCATGACGTACACACTATCCCTCCATGTTTCACTCACTTGCACCCCATTATCCATTTATTTCTATTGAGGCACTTCATTTATTACTGCCCCCTATATTTCACTTATAGTATTACACTTGCACACACACTATTCATTTATTATTTCTTACTACACATCCCATGCACCACACACCACTCCCCTCAAGACTAGTGGGAGTGGCTATTATTATTATTTAAAGCACCTGCTCGCCCTTTCATCAGCATTTCTGGCCTGGCTGTGTCCATTTGTAAGTATGGCCTTTTTCGGTGTTTTTGTATATGTCCCTGTGTTTTTATCGGTTCTGTTTGTGCATCAGGAACGTTCTGTTCCAGTTTAGGAGTTAGGGACTCGCAAGTCTGGGGATCCTTGTCGTGGATTGCGAGCTTGCGTCCTTTTGGCCAAAATGATTACCAATACCCCAGGTATTTTTCATTATTATGTATATTCGCTTCTCTTGGACACAGCCGGGTCTTTGATGCTGGGAGAGCATGGTGTGTTGTTGTTTGGCATAGCAAGCAGGGTAGCCCGCTCTATGAATTATCAAGGCGTCACAAATAGGCTTCTACCTGGCTATACACGTTGTGCCTCATGACGTACACACTATCCCTCCATGTTTCACTCACTTGCACCCCATTATCCATTTATTTCTATTGAGGCACTTCATTTATTACTGCCCCCTATATTTCACTTATAGTATTACACTTGCACACACACTATTCATTTATTATTTCTTACTACACATCCCATGCACCACACACCACTCCCCTCAAGACTAGTGGGAGTGGCTATTATTATTATTTAAAGCACCTGCTCGCCCTTTCATCAGCATTTCTGGCCTGGCTGTGTCCATTTGTAAGTATGGCCTTTTTCGGTGTTTTTGTATATGTCCCTGTGTTTTTATCGGTTCTGTTTGTGCATCAGGAACGTTCTGTTCCAGTTTAGGAGTTAGGGACTCGCAAGTCTGGGGATCCTTGTCGTGGATTGCGAGCTTGCGTCCTTTTGGCCAAAATGATTACCAATACCCCAGGTATTTTTCATTATTATGTATATTCGCTTCTCTTGGACACAGCCGGGTCTTTGATGCTGGGAGAGCATGGTGTGTTGTTGTTTGGCATAGCAAGCAGGGTAGCCCGCTCTATGAATTATCAAGGCGTCACAAATAGGCTTCTACCTGGCTATACACGTTGTGCCTCATGAAGTACACACTATCCCTCCATGTTTCACTCACTTGCACCCCATTATCCATTTATTTCTATTGAGGCACTTCATTTATTACTGCCCCCTATATTTCACTTATAGTATTACACTTGCACACACACTATTCATTTATTATTTCTTACTACACATCCCATGCACCACACACCACTCCCCTCAAGACTAGTGGGAGTGGCTATTATTATTATTTAAAGCACCTGCTCGCCCTTTCATCAGCATTTCTGGCCTGGCTGTGTCCATTTGTAAGTATGGCCTTTTTCGGTGTTTTTGTATATGTCCCTGTGTTTTTATCGGTTCTGTTTGTGCATCAGGAACGTTCTGTTCCAGTTTAGGAGTTAGGGACTCGCAAGTCTGGGGATCCTTGTCGTGGATTGCGAGCTTGCGTCCTTTTGGCCAAAATGATTACCAATACCCCAGGTATTTTTCATTATTATGTATATTCGCTTCTCTTGGACACAGCCGGGTCTTTGATGCTGGGAGAGCATGGTGTGTTGTTGTTTGGCATAGCAAGCAGGGTAGCCCGCTCTATGAATTATCAAAGCGTCACAAATAGGCTTCTACCTGGCTATACACGTTGTGCCTCATGACGTACACACTATCCCTCCATGTTTCACTCACTTGCACCCCATTATCCATTTATTTCTATTGAGGCACTTCATTTATTACTGCCCCCTATATTTCACTTATAGTATTACACTTGCACACACACTATTCATTTATTATTTCTTACTACACATCCCATGCACCACACACCACTCCCCTCAAGACTAGTGGGAGTGGCTATTATTATTATTTAAAGCACCTGCTCGCCCTTTCATCAGCATTTCTGGCCTGGCTGTGTCCATTTGTAAGTATGGCCTTTTTCGGTGTTTTTGTATATGTCCCTGTGTTTTTATCGGTTCTGTTTGTGCATCAGGAACGTTCTGTTCCAGTTTAGGAGTTAGGGACTCGCAAGTCTGGGGATCCTTGTCGTGGATTGCGAGCTTGCGTCCTTTTGGCCAAAATGATTACCAATACCCCATTTATTTTTCATTATTATGTATATTCGCTTCTCTTGGACACAGCCGGGTCTTTGATGCTGGGAGAGCATGGTGTGTTGTTGTTTGGCATAGCAAGCAGGGTAGCCCGCTCTATGAATTATCAAGGCGTCACAAATAGGCTTCTACCTGGCTATACACGTTGTGCCTCATGACGTACACACTATCCCTCCATGTTTCACTCACTTGCACCCCATTATCCATTTATTTCTATTGAGGCACTTCATTTATTACTGCCCCCTATATTTCACTTATAGTATTACACTTGCACACACACTATTCATTTATTATTTCTTACTACACATCCCATGCACCACACACCACTCCCCTCAAGACTAGTGGGAGTGGCTATTATTATTATTTAAAGCACCTGCTCGCCCTTTCATCAGCATTTCTGGCCTGGCTGTGTCCATTTGTAAGTATGGCCTTTTTCGGTGTTTTTGTATATGTCCCTGTGTTTTTATCGGTTCTGTTTGTGCATCAGGAACGTTCTGTTCCAGTTTAGGAGTTAGGGACTCGCAAGTCTGGGGATCCTTGTCGTGGATTGCGAGCTTGCGTCCTTTTGGCCAAAATGATTACCAATACCCCAGGTATTTTTCATTATTATGTATATTCGCTTCTCTTGGACACAGCCGGGTCTTTGATGCTGGGAGAGCATGGTGTGTTGTTGTTTGGCATAGCAAGCAGGGTAGCCCGCTCTATGAATTATCAAGGCGTCACAAATAGGCTTCTACCTGGCTATACACGTTGTGCCTCATGAAGTACACACTATCCCTCCATGTTTCACTCACTTGCACCCCATTATCCATTTATTTCTATTGAGGCACTTCATTTATTACTGCCCCCTATATTTCACTTATAGTATTACACTTGCACACACACTATTCATTTATTATTTCTTACTACACATCCCATGCACCACACACCACTCCCCTCAAGACTAGTGGGAGTGGCTATTATTATTATTTAAAGCACCTGCTCGCCCTTTCATCAGCATTTCTGGCCTGGCTGTGTCCATTTGTAAGTATGGCCTTTTTCGGTGTTTTTGTATATGTCCCTGTGTTTTTATCGGTTCTGTTTGTGCATCAGGAACGTTCTGTTCCAGTTTAGGAGTTAGGGACTCGCAAGTCTGGGGATCCTTGTCGTGGATTGCGAGCTTGCGTCCTTTTGGCCAAAATGATTACCAATACCCCAGGTATTTTTCATTATTATGTATATTCGCTTCTCTTGGACACAGCCGGGTCTTTGATGCTGGGAGAGCATGGTGTGTTGTTGTTTGGCATAGCAAGCAGGGTAGCCCGCTCTATGAATTATCAAAGCGTCACAAATAGGCTTCTACCTGGCTATACACGTTGTGCCTCATGACGTACACACTATCCCTCCATGTTTCACTCACTTGCACCCCATTATCCATTTATTTCTATTGAGGCACTTCATTTATTACTGCCCCCTATATTTCACTTATAGTATTACACTTGCACACACACTATTCATTTATTATTTCTTACTACACATCCCATGCACCACACACCACTCCCCTCAAGACTAGTGGGAGTGGCTATTATTATTATTTAAAGCACCTGCTCGCCCTTTCATCAGCATTTCTGGCCTGGCTGTGTCCATTTGTAAGTATGGCCTTTTTCGGTGTTTTTGTATATGTCCCTGTGTTTTTATCGGTTCTGTTTGTGCATCAGGAACGTTCTGTTCCAGTTTAGGAGTTAGGGACTCGCAAGTCTGGGGATCCTTGTCGTGGATTGCGAGCTTGCGTCCTTTTGGCCAAAATGATTACCAATACCCCATTTATTTTTCATTATTATGTATATTCGCTTCTCTTGGACACAGCCGGGTCTTTGATGCTGGGAGAGCATGGTGTGTTGTTGTTTGGCATATCAAGCAGGGTAGCCCGCTCTATGAATTATCAAGGCGTCACAAATAGGCTTCTACCTGGCTATACACGTTGTGCCTCATGACGTACACACTATCCCTCCATGTTTCACTCACTTGCACCCCATTATCCATTTATTTCTATTGAGGCACTTCATTTATTACTGCCCCCTATATTTCACTTATAGTATTACACTTGCACACACACTATTCATTTATTATTTCTTACTACACATCCCATCCACCACACACCACTCCCCTCAAGACTAGTGGGAGTGGCTATTATTATTATTTAAAGCACCTGCTCGCCCTTTCATCAGCATTTCTGGCCTGGCTGTGTCCATTTGTAAGTATGGCCTTTTTCGGTGTTTTTGTATATGTCCCTGTGTTTTTATCGGTTCTGTTTGTGCATCAGGAACGTTCTGTTCCAGTTTAGGAGTTAGGGACTCGCAAGTCTGGGGATCCTTGTCGTGGATTGCGAGCTTGCGTCCTTTTGGCCAAAATGATTACCAATACCCCAGGTATTTTTCATTATTATGTATATTCGCTTCTCTTGGACACAGCCGGGTCTTTGATGCTGGGAGAGCATGGTGTGTTGTTGTTTGGCATAGCAAGCAGGGTAGCCCGCTCTATGAATTATCAAGGCGTCACAAATAGGCTTCTACCTGGCTATACACGTTGTGCCTCATGAAGTACACACTATCCCTCCATGTTTCACTCACTTGCACCCCATTATCCATTTATTTCTATTGAGGCACTTCATTTATTACTGCCCCCTATATTTCACTTATAGTATTACACTTGCACACACACTATTCATTTATTATTTCTTACTACACATCCCATGCACCACACACCACTCCCCTCAAGACTAGTGGGAGTGGCTATTATTATTATTTAAAGCACCTGCTCGCCCTTTCATCAGCATTTCTGGCCTGGCTGTGTCCATTTGTAAGTATGGCCTTTTTCGGTGTTTTTGTATATGTCCCTGTGTTTTTATCGGTTCTGTTTGTGCATCAGGAACGTTCTGTTCCAGTTTAGGAGTTAGGGACTCGCAAGTCTGGGGATCCTTGTCGTGGATTGCGAGCTTGCGTCCTTTTGGCCAAAATGATTACCAATACCCCAGGTATTTTTCATTATTATGTATATTCGCTTCTCTTGGACACAGCCGGGTCTTTGATGCTGGGAGAGCATGGTGTGTTGTTGTTTGGCATAGCAAGCAGGGTAGCCCGCTCTATGAATTATCAAGGCGTCACAAATAGGCTTCTACCTGGCTATACACGTTGTGCCTCATGACGTACACACTATCCCTCCATGTTTCACTCACTTGCACCCCATTATCCATTTATTTCTATTGAGGCACTTCATTTATTACTGCCCCCTATATTTCACTTATAGTATTACACTTGCACACACACTATTCATTTATTATTTCTTACTACACATCCCATGCACCACACACCACTCCCCTCAAGACTAGTGGGAGTGGCTATTATTATTATTTAAAGCACCTGCTCGCCCTTTCATCAGCATTTCTGGCCTGGCTGTGTCCATTTGTAAGTATGGCCTTTTTCGGTGTTTTTGTATATGTCCCTGTGTTTTTATCGGTTCTGTTTGTGCATCAGGAACGTTCTGTTCCAGTTTAGGAGTTAGGGACTCGCAAGTCTGGGGATCCTTGTCGTGGATTGCGAGCTTGCGTCCTTTTGGCCAAAATGATTACCAATACCCCAGGTATTTTTCATTATTATGTATATTCGCTTCTCTTGGACACAGCCGGGTCTTTGATGCTGGGAGAGCATGGTGTGTTGTTGTTTGGCATAGCAAGCAGGGTAGCCCGCTCTATGAATTATCAAAGCGTCACAAATAGGCTTCTACCTGGCTATACACGTTGTGCCTCATGACGTACACACTATCCCTCCATGTTTCACTCACTTGCACCCCATTATCCATTTATTTCTATTGAGGCACTTCATTTATTACTGCCCCCTATATTTCACTTATAGTATTACACTTGCACACACACTATTCATTTATTATTTCTTACTACACATCCCATGCACCACACACCACTCCCCTCAAGACTAGTGGGAGTGGCTTTTATTATTATTTAAAGCACCTGCTCGCCCTTTCATCAGCATTTCTGGCCTGGCTGTGTCCATTTGTAAGTATGGCCTTTTTCGGTGTTTTTGTATATGTCCCTGTGTTTTTATCGGTTCTGTTTGTGCATCAGGAACGTTCTGTTCCAGTTTAGGAGTTAGGGACTCGCAAGTCTGGGGATCCTTGTCGTGGATTGCGAGCTTGCGTCCTTTTGGCCAAAATGATTACCAATACCCCATTTATTTTTCATTATTATGTATATTCGCTTCTCTTGGACACAGCCGGGTCTTTGATGCTGGGAGAGCATGGTGTGTTGTTGTTTGGCATATCAAGCAGGGTAGCCCGCTCTATGAATTATCAAGGCGTCACAAATAGGCTTCTACCTGGCTATACACGTTGTGCCTCATGACGTACACACTATCCCTCCATGTTTCACTCACTTGCACCCCATTATCCATTTATTTCTATTGAGGCACTTCATTTATTACTGCCCCCTATATTTCACTTATAGTATTACACTTGCACACACACTATTCATTTATTATTTCTTACTACACATCCCATCCACCACACACCACTCCCCTCAAGACTAGTGGGAGTGGCTATTATTATTATTTAAAGCACCTGCTCGCACTTTCATCAGCATTTCTGGCCTGGCTGTGTCCATTTGTAAGTATGGCCTTTTTCGGTGTTTTTGTATATGTCCCTGTGTTTTTATCGGTTCTGTTTGTGCATCAGGAACGTTCTGTTCCAGTTTAGGAGTTAGGGACTCGCAAGTCTGGGGATCCTTGTCGTGGATTGCGAGCTTGCGTCCTTTTGGCCAAAATGATTACCAATACCCCAGGTATTTTTCATTATTATGTATATTCGCTTCTCTTGGACACAGCCGGGTCTTTGATGCTGGGAGAGCATGGTGTGTTGTTGTTTGGCATAGCAAGCAGGGTAGCCCGCTCTATGAATTATCAAGGCGTCACAAATAGGCTTCTACCTGGCTATACACGTTGTGCCTCATGACGTACACACTATCCCTCCATGTTTCACTCACTTGCACCCCATTATCCATTTATTTCTATTGAGGCACTTCATTTATTACTGCCCCCTATATTTCACTTATAGTATTACACTTGCACACACACTATTCATTTATTATTTCTTACTACACATCCCATGCACCACACACCACTCCCCTCAAGACTAGTGGGAGTGGCTATTATTATTATTTAAAGCACCTGCTCGCCCTTTCATCAGCATTTCTGGCCTGGCTGTGTCCATTTGTAAGTATGGCCTTTTTCGGTGTTTTTGTATATGTCCCTGTGTTTTTATCGGTTCTGTTTGTGCATCAGGAACGTTCTGTTCCAGTTTAGGAGTTAGGGACTCGCAAGTCTGGGGATCCTTGTCGTGGATTGCGAGCTTGCGTCCTTTTGGCCAAAATGATTACCAATACCCCAGGTATTTTTCATTATTATGTATATTCGCTTCTCTTGGACACAGCCGGGTCTTTGATGCTGGGAGAGCATGGTGTGTTGTTGTTTGGCATAGCAGGCAGGGTAGCCCGCTCTATGAATTATCAAGGCGTCACAAATAGGCTTCTACCTGGCTATACACGTTGTGCCTCATGACGTACACACTATCCCTCCATGTTTCACTCACTTGCACCCCATTATCCATTTATTTCTATTGAGGCACTTCATTTATTACTGCCCCCTATATTTCACTTATAGTATTACACTTGCACACACACTATTCATTTATTATTTCTTACTACACATCCCATGCACCACACACCACTCCCCTCAAGACTAGTGGGAGTGGCTATTATTATTATTTAAAGCACCTGCTCGCCCTTTCATCAGCATTTCTGGCCTGGCTGTGTCCATTTGTAAGTATGGCCTTTTTCGGTGTTTTTGTATATGTCCCTGTGTTTTTATCGGTTCTGTAGGTGCTACTTTTGCTTCGGAGGCCTGTGCTTCAGTCCAGTAGCACACTAGAGCCACATGTGGGATATTTCCTAAAACTGCAGAACCTGGGCAATGAATATTGAGTTGCATTTCTCTGGTAAAACCTTCTGTGGTACAAAAAAAATGGATTCAAAATGAATTTCTGGAAAAAAAAATAATGAACTTTGTAAATTTCACCTCTACTTTGCCTTAATTCCTGCGCAATGTCTGAAGGGTAAATAAACTTTCTAAATGCTGTTTTGAATACTTTGAGGGGTGCAGTTTTTAAAATGGGGTGACTTATTGGGGGTTTCTAATATCTAAGGACCTCAAAGCCACTTCACAACTGAACTGCCCCCTGTAAAAATAGCATTTTGAAATTTTCTTGAAAATGTGAGAAATTGCTGCTAAAGTTCTAAGCCTTGTAACGTCCTAGAAAAATAGAAGGATGTTCAAAAAATGATGCAAAACTAAAGTAGACATATGGGGGATGTTAATTAGGAACAATTTTGTGTGGTATAACTGCCTGTCTTACAAGCAGATACATTTAAATTGAGAAAAATGCTAATTTTTGCAATTTTTCTCTAAATTTTGGTGTTTTTTTTAAATACTGAATGTATCGGCCAAATTTTGTAACGTAAAGTCCAATGTGTCACGAGAAAACAGTCTCAGAATCGCTTGGATAGGTAAAAGCATTCCGGAGTTATTACCACATAAAGTGAAACATGTTAGATTTGAAAAATGAGGCTCTGTCAGGAAGGTCAAAAGTGGCCACAGCGGGAAGGGGTTAATGCCCAAGCTATTTTTTACATTTTTACATCGTTTTATTCAAAGAGCTATAACATTTAGGGTATGTTCACACGGCGGAGGTCCGTAACGGCTGAAATTACGGGGATGTTTCAGCCTCACTTCTTCTACGCGGGCGTCTATTTACGCACCGTCATTTGACAGCGGCGCGTAAATATACGCCTCGTGTGAACAGACAAACGTCTGCCCATTGCTTTCAATGGGCAGATGTTTGTCAGCGCTATTGAGGCGCTATTTTCAGACGTAATTCGGGGCAAAAATGCCCGAATTACGTCCGTAAATAGGCCGTGTGAACATACCCTTAGGGTATGTTCACACACAGTGAACAAAAACGTCTGAAAATACGGAGCTGTTTTCAAGAGAAAACAGCTCCTGATTTTCAGACGTTTTTTTGTGCCACTCGCGGCGTTTTTTGTTGCGTTTTTTTATGGCCGTTTTTGGAGCTTTTTTCAATAGAAAAACGGCTCCAAAAACGACCCAAGAAGTGTCCTGCACTTCTTTTCCCGGCCATTTTTTTACTCGTAAATGAGGCGTTTGGAGGTGTTCTGTATATAAACCACCTTATTAAACCACAATCTTACTAGTTGCTGCCTGCTTCCTTTGTTCCTATAATCTAACGAACATTGAAGCTGAATTAATTTACTGTTTCTAATGTGCAAAAAAGAGTGCAGACACAGAGAGAAGCCCAAAATGGTGTTGAAGGTAAACGTCCCTAGTTTTGGGGGGGATGTCTGTGGCTACAACGTGGTCATCTGTGACTAGGATGGGAGTCATCTGTGGGAGGCCTTCAGGGGGACATTTATGGCAGGCCCTCTGGGAGCACGCACTGTTAAGCAAAACACAGGGTTATTCTCAGAAACACAAGAGACAATAAAACGGTAACAGGAGCCTCTGTCAAGGTATGTAACAGAGTGGGGTCCTGTGGCAGAAATGATCAGACAGGAGGGTACTTATAGCAAGGTAGTCTGTAACAGTCCAGGTTCGGTACACAGGTAAGCGGCAACAGGTGGTAGCATGAAGCAGAGACGTGGTCAGGAAACACTTAAAGTTTGGTACACAGATAAATGGCAACAAACCAAGTTTAGTACACAAATGAGAGGCAACAGTTGTAGAGAGGGAGGAAGGAACTGGTCTACAGGCAGAAAGCTCAATAATCTGACACTCAGGAAGTGCAAAGGCCAGGTTTATACAATAAGCCAAAAGAGTGAGACCAATCAAGCGATCAAGGCAAGCAATCCAGAGAGGTGAGAATCAGGAGAACCTGGACAATAGATTCAGCTGTGGAGCTGACCAACTTTTCAGATAGCTCAATGAGAGCATCCACTGCCTGGGACACAGGAGTTTTTGGGTTCAAATCCTGACACTACTCCCTTTCTTTCAGAGTGTCCTAGGGACTGGCTTGTTAGGATTTTTCTGATGATGTTCTTTTGTAGCCTAGGAGCATGACCATTGTCTTCTGTTTTTCAAGGATTCTCCACAGAGCAATATCCCTTCAATTGCATAAAGTGCTGCAGCTTATTCCAACAGATTCTGGAGTCCAAGATCTTTTCATTAATATATTCATATTTATCTTGCACATTTACTAGTGGTAGTGAGTGCATAGTCTCAGGAGGTTTTAAATGAAAAGTGACATAAAATGGCCCACTGTATTTCTGGCCTAATTTTGGAGAAGGTATTTTCAGCTTTGTACACCTTTTGAAGTGCAACTTTGTAATTACATTTTATTAAAAACTATTATTACTTTTTGAGATACAGCTCCTTTGTATCGTGTATACAGAGCAGCTGTATTTTGCGCTGAGACCTGAATCCGTCAGGTCCGCGGCACTGACGGATTCCATGAAAGCAGGTCCTGCATATCTCTGGACCTGTTATCGATCAAATCTAAGTTATGAACTGAGATGTGATTAATAACAGCTCGATCCTGCGTGTCAGAGACATGCAGTACCCACTATCGCTGACAGATACAGGTTTCAGCACTGGATACAGCTGCTGTGTACAAAGTATAGAAAGCACCTGTATCTAAAAAAGTTTAAATCATTTTTAATAAATAAAATAAATAATTTAATAAAATGTATCTAGTTGCACCAAGCACATTGATACACATTTTTTTTTAAAAAATAAATAAATAATGTTTTCAAAGGTGTACATAGCCTTTGCATTTTTTTGTGTAAAACCACACTTTGTCACCTATATGCAAAGCAGGAGTTTCTTTCCGGTGTTTATCAGCAGGTTGTTTAACCCCTTAATGACCGGGCCTGAAAAGACCTTAATGACCAGCTAAATTTTTCTGTTTTTGCCTCTCTGCGTTTCAGCAGCCATAACTTTTTTATTTTTTCATTGACGTGGCTGTATGAGGCCTTGTTTTATGCGAGAGAAATAGTATTTTTTTTCCCCCAGTTTGGGGGTAAAAAAATTTTGTTTTACGGCGTGAATATAAGAAAAAGCGATTCTCTGAATAGTTTTTTTTGTTCATTTTTATCCCGTTCACGTTTCACGCTAAATAACCCATTAGATTAATTCTTCAGGTTATTACGGTCGTGTAGATACCTAATATGCGTAGGTTTTTGGTTTTTATTTAGTGTAGGGGCAATAAAATGTATTTAATGGAAAATAAAGACTCTTTTTGGGACTTTTTTTATTTATTTATTTGTTTTGTTACTTTTTTTTTTTTAATCCCATCAAGGGATAACTTTATTTGTAACTTTATTTTTTACTTGTAATGTATTAGCATACTCCTGTACGCTAATACATTACACTGTGTCACTATGACACAGGCTGCTGATCGGGCAGCACATAGTGTGCCCGAACAGCAGGCACATGGAACAGACAGCCCTGGGGTCCTTTTGTAGGTCCCCAGGGCTGACTGCAGAGGGATTCCCCATTGTTTGATCGCATCACTGGAATCCCGGTGATGCGATCAAAGAGGGGAATTCCCTTTGATCTTGCCGCGGTCACGGACCGCGGTAATCAAAGGGTTAAACAGCTGGGGTCCGAATGTGTGCCGACCCCAGCTGTGTTCAGGAGGCTGTTCTAAGATCAGGAGCTGTTAGTAACAGCTCCTGCTTAGAGGATGAGTGCTCACACGAGCGCTCATCAGCCTGATCTGCAGCGACGCCAAAAGACGTCTCTGTAGATTAAGCACCCGCACCGCCTGACGTCAAAAGACAGTGGGCGGTCGGGAAGGTGTTAAATTGTTTTTGAGCATTGTGCAATTGCATAAAAAAACTTTTGTTGACCCTTTTGTAAACGTTTAGTCACTGCTGGAGAGGTAGAAATTGGTAAATGAAGAAAGAAGTCTGGGTGAAGGCCTGTATTCGCATAGAAAGAAGATGTTTAAAATGCTCACAGTTATTATATGTAAACTCAGCTGTGTAACTCAACCAGTCAGCTTGAAGATAGCTAATGAAGCATCTAATGTACTGTTCAAGAGTCTGATTAGTTCTTTCAAATTGTCCATTTGATTGAGATATTTACTCTTATCTCAAGAGCAAAGCAAAAACTTTTTAAGAATTTAAAAGTAAAGTCTATCCCTCGATCAGAGACCAAATTATTTGGAATTCCATATAATTTGAATACTTCCTGAATCATTAGTTAAGCAGTTTGTTCCGCAATTGGTATTCCTTGATTGTTTCACAAAGATTGCCCATTTTATTCCAGTCTACGACAACCATGTTGTTAATTTTCTTTGGAAGTAGGTAGGTCAACCACAAAATCCATATAAAGTGAGCCCCATAAGCAAGATGGAATTGGGAGTGGATGTAACAGACCTAAAGGAGAAGAGCATGGAGCTTTATTCTAAACACAAACCACACATGAAAAAAATATTTTTGAATATCCTTGTTAAATCTTGGCCATCAAAAGGAAAGAAGTTTTTGAGTCTATTTAATGCCTAAATGTCCATCTAGCTTAGAATCATGGACTTATTATAGAACATCAAGTCGTGGTTTTCCTAGTACATACAAACAATAATTTTGCACCCAGAATCCATCTTTGAAGTAGACATTGACATTTCTTGGAAGGTGACTGAACAATGAGCCATTTTCATATCCATCCTTAATTAGTCAAAAACTATTTTTGAATAAGTAGCCCCTACAAAGTTATTTTCAGATAAAATTTTGCTGTCACACTTGTCTTCCAGTGTAGACTTCTGGGTAAGGCGTCAAATTTACAATTTTTTGATCCAGGTCTATAGGTAATCAACAAATTAAATTGAGAAAAATATAAACTCCACCTTTGTCACAGCTACGGGGTATGTGGACCCACTAGGCCGCTCCACCGTAGCAAAGTAGCAGCTGGCCAAACAGAAGTCAATAACAGTCTCTAGGACAAGAATAGATGACTTGGCAAACACTCAGAGTAGCATACACTAGGCGTCGTAGACACGTGGCATAGCAGACACTTGGCATAGGTGATACTTGGAACAGATGATACTTGGCACAGAAGAACCTAGGTACAGATGACATTTGGCACAGATGACACTCCGACACTAGATAATGCACTGGAACAAACACAATTACTGGATACAGGATACAGGAAATGGGAACACTGGATACAGGATACAACTAAGGGAGCATTTGCAAAGTCTAACATGTCAAGACACAACAATGCTCAGGCTGGGGAACTTTGCCCTTTAAGGCTGGGACTGAGTGTGCACACGTACCCTACAGGACACAGAGAGAAACTGTAGCCCCATGTGCCAGCGTCTCTGGGGAGGGAGATGCCGGCATGAAGAAAGTGTCCTGCGGTCGCGAGTGCCGTTAAGTAGAGGGGGCTTAAGTAACCAGTAGAGGTTGGAGCAGACCAGCAGGTTTAGAATAAGAGGACTTGTTTTGGGAACCATTAGCACAGGAGGAAACAAAGTCCAAGACATCTCTAGGTTGCGAGGGCCCCAATAATGACGAGCAATAAAGTCCCAAGTCTTGCAGGCACCAGAATGCCCAGCCAGTTTGGAATAATGCCCCCAGTGGAGAATTCTTTTCCTGTCAGGTTTCCAGGAGGAATGTCCTTGATCTGCAGAGGATTTACAACAATAATCGTAGAAGGATCAATAATGTGTTGAGGTTTTTCTTCTGAGTCGTCAGTTTCAAATGACCTAGACAGGGCATCGACCTTAATGTTGTTGTCCGCAGAGCGGAAGTGAAGAAGAAATCAAAATCTGGAGAAGAACAGTGACCATCTAGCTTGACGATGGCTCAGTCGCTGTGCAGACTGCAACTATGTAAGATTTTTATGATTGGTGTAAGTAATGATGGGGTGAACAGACCCCTCTAGCAGGTGTCTCCATTCTTCCAAGGCCAACTTGACAGCGAGAAATTCTTGATCCCCTATAGAGTAGTTGCGCTCAGCAGGAAAGAAGAGTTTGGAGAAGAATCCGCGAGATACTGCTCTACCTTTAGAATTCTTTTGAAAAAGGAGTGCTCCAGCACCAATGGAAAAGGCCTCAACCTCCACGGAAAACTGTTGAGTAACATCAGGATGATGAAGAACAGAGGCGGCTGAGAAGGTGCTCTTCAGGATGGAGAATGCTGACTGCCTCAGGGGTCCAGTCTTTAGCATTCACTCAATTTCTGGTAAGAACTGAGATGGGAGAGGTAAAGGATGAGAAATTTGGAATGAACTGACAATAAAAAATTAGCGAACGCAAGAAATCTCTGTATAGCTCGGAAACCCTGAGGATGTGGCCCCTCCAAGACGGACTTTACCTTTTCCGGATCCATTTGTAGACTACAATCAGAGACAATACAGCCCAGGAAGGTCAAGGACCTCTTTTCAAATACGCACTTCTCCAGTTTTGCGTATAATTTATTCTCCCTTAGCCGCAACAAGACTTGGCGTACTTGGCATACTTCCGATGCGTCGTCAGATCGGGTGAGTAGATCAAGATGTCGTTCAGACACACCACCACACAGACATACAGAAGATCACGGAAGATGTTGGTCACAAATTCTTGGAACACCGCTGGAGCATTACACAGTCCAAAGGGCATGACAGAATACTCATAGTGACCGACTCATGTGTTAAATTCGGTTTTCCAATTGTCACCCTTGCGTATACCCAATCAGGTTATAGGACCCGCATAGATCCAGCTTCCCCCCATGATCCCTGTATATACCAGCCATCATCCCCAATCCAAAACAAGAGGCAGCACTCCAGTGGTATAAAAATCCAAAATTTATTCACCCAGCATACAGGCAACGTTTCACCTTCCCATTAAAGTCATTTTCAAGGGAAGGTGAAACGTTGCCTGTATGCTGGGTGAATAAATTTTGGATTTTTATACCACTGGAGTGCTTCCTCTTCTTTTGAATTGTGGTTGAACTTGTTTGGGCCTCATGTCAAGTTTCCCCTGAGGATAGCACCCACATTTTTATGCTACGGTGCAGCTCCTACACTTCGTTTGTTCCAGCCATCATCCCTGTATATAACCCCTATCATCTTTGTATATACCAGCCTGGTTAGTATACACAGGTAAGATGGGGGTTATAAAAAAGTGATCATGGCTGGTATACTCAGGGATGATGCGGTTAATGCAGGGATGATGGCTGTACTACCCATCATCCCTGTATATAACAACCATCATTCCTGTATATAAACCTTATCATCCCTGTATATACCAGCCAGGCTACCCCTGCTGTATAGGTTTGTATGGCATAAAACTACTGCTCCCAGCATGACCCGAACAAAGGTAAGGATATGCTGTGAGTTGCTGTTTCACACAAAAAAAAAATCATACCACCCATCATCTCACTGCAGATCATACAGTGACTACAGTACTGATTAGAGGCAGAAAAAAACATTTACATTAAGTGGCTCATCGGTGATGTCTTTTCAGATTCTAGCTGTTGTTTTTCTCTTTTCTTCTCCACCCGGTCCAGACCTCTAAGATAAATTCTCCCGGCCACAGCTCGATTCTGCTGTTTGCTGTCTTTAGCTTCTCACTTTTCAAACATTTCTGCACCTATAAATGAAGATAAAATTCTCATGGTGCCACATGCTACGCACCTAAATATAATAGCACCATACACTGCACCTCTAATTATAATAAAACCATACACTGTGTCAATGATTCTAATTGCACCATACACTGTGTCTCTGATTATAATAGTGCCATACATTGCACCTCTAAGTATAATAGCACAATACACTGTGTCCCTGATTATAATAGCACCATACATTGTGTCCCACACACACACACACACACACACACACACACAGTACACCCTGTAGATAGTACCCACTTACAGCCCCCTGTAGATAGTGCCCCACATATAGCACCACTGTAGATAGTGCCCCACTAATAGCACCCTGTTGATAGCGCTCCACATATAGCCCCTCTGTAGATAGCGCCCCACATATAGCACCCCCTGTATATAGTGCCCAACATATAGCCCATTGTAGATCGTGCCCTACATATAGCCACCCTTGTAGATTGTGTCACACATAAAGCCTCTCCTGTAGATTGTGCCCCAGATATAGCTCCCCCGTAGATAATGGCAATCACACTTTTAATTAAAAAACCAAGACTTTGCATACTCACCTTGATCCCGTACACGCGCCTTCCTGTGTCAATGCAGGCCTGCTCTCTTCTGAGCAGGTCTGCTGGGGCTGAACGACGCTTGCGTTGTTGAAGGGCACTAATTGGCAGGGCATAATGACTTTCCCTGTCAATCAGCACCTTTCAACAACGGAAGCGGCGTGATGATGTCATCACGCTGCAGGCGTAGGTAAAAAGGCGCTGATTGGCAGGGCGGAATGGCTTGCCCCATCAATCTGCGCCTCAACAGCGGAAGTGCTAGTGTCATTGAAAGACGCTAATTGGCGGTGCAAGTCATTCTGACCTGCCAATGACTTGCCCCACAGGTACAATTAGTGCAGGAGTGGGTGGCGGCGGCTGGTTTCAGTTGTGCTACCACCCTTTCAGACAGGCAGTAGGCAGCCTTGTGTAGCGTAGCCATGGCAGGTGCGGCGGTCATGGGCCCTACCATCTCAGTGGGCCCGGGGCCCTCGTCCCCGCTAGCTACGCTAGTGCTATTATACATTTCTATGGGCTGGAACTTATTTTTCTTTGTTTAGAGCTCTTATACATCATCTGCCTGCACATCTAACTATAAGACATCCAGTGGACTAGCCTTCATGTTTATATCTATAGGCAGGAGGCGATAAATGTCTGCCAGACAGCTAAAGTATGGCTCCACTTACACTTAGGCAAACACGACATGTCAAATTACAACATGCTTAATACCGGTTTTCTCCAACAGCAGACATAAGTGGACAGGCAAGTCCCTATACACAGAATGTCAGGAAATCCTATTGACGAGATCTACATTCGATTATCTAACGTTCATGCGCATCTTAACCTAGCTATGCATTATATAACACTATGACTGGAGAGAACCTTCACAAAATTCTTTGAACAGGTGCCTCCACCAACCTTGACCTGACCTTGTCTGGTAGAGTTTCATTCTGATAGAAGTTAAATTAATTCATATAAAGATCAGTTTTTTACTTATGTTGGAGTGTGATTATTGTGCAATGATGTAGTGTTATACAGTCACACCTTGAATAACCTGAAGCAATACAGTAAGGTGCAACATGGTGACTTTAAATGTTCATTACATACATGAGTCTTAAAATAAAAATAATCTAGCACTCTTAGTGTACTGTATAGCATTGTGCACTGTTTTCTCTGCAATTCACTTTGTCAGAGAGATTGTTACATCATAAATAATATGAAATGCATGCTTAGATCTAAATATCTGGTTCCATATTCTTGTTTGCCATATCTCCCATTTGCATGAAATTACCAAGTGATTGATGATGATAGTGATGTTATGCTGCAAGGTATCAGCAATTACTATAATTTTATAAGACAAAGATAAAATAAGGCATTTCCTTTTTATGAAGGGGTTATGCTTTATGCCCTTGTTATTTGCTGCAAGCCTAACATGAATTTTGCAAACAAACAACAGCTTTGAATCAGAATAGAATGAAAATAAATAGGATTAATCAAAATGTTCCTTTTGCTGCTGATCTGTCAGAAATGCTAAATTCGAATAAAGTCAAAATTTATTGTCATGGTAAGCTGGTTTATATTTATTGTGATCATTTGAAATAAACAATTTCCATTTGTTACTTTTTATGTTTGAAACGTGCACCCCGTGCTTTGCTCGTTCAGCAGAATATAATTGGTGAATACATGTTTTGACAATGCGTGCTGGAAATAACACGGTTACAGTTATTTTCTATATTTATTTATACCGTGGATTTAAATTGTGTGGTTTGATTTTACAAATTTTTATAACAGCAACTGTTATATTTAATTGTCACAAATAAATATCCGAAAATCACAATGGTTTATATTAACAATAAGCAAAAGTAACAACGCAAAGCAAGAGAAAGTTATCAGACAGTACATAATAAAATATACATATGTGACACTAAGGAGCAAATTATAATTTCGAACTGTTACGCAAGAACATTTAAGGGGTCATGGATGCATAAAAACAAAATCACAGAAAGTCAACCAACTCTACACAAATAAAGCTTAACTTTGAATGATTATTTCAAATATGAAAGGGGCCTACGGAAATGGCCCTACTGGTCAAAAAACACAGACCACCCTGTCAGAACTACCCTTACAGTTAGGTCCAGAATTATTTGGACAGTGACACAATCTTCATGATTTGGGCTCTGCATGCCACCGCATTGGATTTGAAATGAAATAATTGAGATGCAATTGAAGTGTAGACTTTCAGATTTAATTCAAGGGGTTGAACAAAAATATCCTGTGAAAAGTTTAGGAATTGCAACCGTTTTTCTACACAGACTCCTCATTTCAGGGGCAGAAATGTAATTGGACAAATTAACATTACCATAAATAAAATGGTTTTTTTTAAAAAATATTTTGTAGAGAATCCTTTGCAGACAATGACTGCCTGAAGTCTGGAACCCATGGACATCACCAAACGCTGGGTTTCCTTCTTTGTGATGAATTGCCAGGCCTTTACTGCAGCTGTCTTCAGTTGTTGCTGGCTTGTGGGTCTTTCTGCCTTAAGTTTTGTCTTAAGCAAGTGAAATGCATGCTCGATTGGGTTGAGATCTGGTGACTGACTTGGCCATTGCAGAATATTCCACTTCATCAATAAACACTAGTGACCCATTGCCATTGGCAGTCATGCATGCCCATGCCATCACACTGCCTCCACCATGTTTTCCAGAGGATGTGGTGTGAATGGATGAACTGTTCCAAGCCCTCTCTATACTTTCTTCCTCCCATCATTCTGGTACAGGTTGATCTTACTTTCATCTGTCCAAAGAATGCTGTTCCAGAACTGGGTTGGCTTCTTTAGATGTTGTTTGGCAAAGTCTAATCTGGCCTTTCTATTTTTGAGGCTGATTAATGGTTTGCACCGTGTGGTGAACCCTCTGTATTTGCACTCCATGAAGTCTTCTCTTTATGGTAGACTTAGATACTGATACACCTACTTTCAATAGAGTGTTCTTCACTTGGGTAGATGTTGTGAATGGGTTTTCTTCACCATGGAAAGGATTCTGCGGTCATCGACCACTGTTGTCTTCCGTGGACGTCCAGGCCTTTTGAAGTTCACAAGATCACCAGTGCGCTCTTTTTCTTCAGGAATGTACCAAACTGTTGATTTGGCCACTCCCAACATTTGTGCTATCTCTCTAATGGATTTCTTCATTTTTTTCAGCCTAATGATGGTCTGTATCACTTGCATTGAGATCTCCTTTGACTACATGTTGTGTGTTCACAGCAACAGTTTCCAAATGCAAATGCCACACCTGGAATCAAATCCAGACCTTTTGCCTGCTTAATTAATGATGGATTAACAAGGGAATAGCAGATGCAGCCCATTAATTAGCTTTCGAGATAATTGTACAATTACTCTTGGTCCCTTGAAAAAGAGGCAGCTACATATTAAAGAGCTGTACTTCCTAAAGCCTTCCTCAAATTAGGATGTGAATACCCTCAAATTAAAGCTGAGAGTCTGCACTTTAATCCCATATTGATTATATAACTGTATGTTTAATATGTTTTGGTAAACAGCTAAAATTGCAAAACTTATGTCACTGTCCAAATAATTCTGGACCTAACTGTATGTCCCCTTAAGGTGTTTATGCTAAGTTGGAGCACCCGTTACGAAAGGGGCGAGCCCTACCTCCATCTTCTCACCAGTAAGAACCTATCAAGGCCTTACCATTTAGTGAGTGGGACAAAATAATATGAAGCACATTGATATATCCAAGGCGACACAGGACACTATTATATCTAAATAAACAAATGTGGATATTCCAGAAAAATAGGGAAAAGAAAAAACACACCTAAAATCCGCTGTTAGCAGGTAAGCATGTCAACTAGACCACCAACAGAGAAAATCAGGCTAAAAATAATGAACTATAATAGGCCGATCAAGGATACATACATTAACATCTACCACTTGTGTAGACCCGTTTTAAATGCAAGAACATTAACATCTACTAACAATGTAGGCCGGTTTCACTTCCTCAGTTCCAACACATTTCCCCCACACTTCATTAGGTTCATTAGGGAAAAAGTACATTGTAGTGTTGATAACAATATGTAGATTTATAATGTATTAAAGTTAATGCACAATCTGGTAAAAGTGTTTCTTGGGAAGAATCACCAAGCTATGCCTCATAAATGTTATATCCTATTCAATACAGTATTAGAAATGCGTTTTCAATCGCATTGCCAAGCAATGATACTGATGTCAGAATTATACAGATGTGTCGATGTTAATAGATGGACCGTTGACTCAGAAAAAATATGACAATCATAGTGTTAGGGTAAAGCTTCATGATGAGAGAGTCATATACATAACTCACTGCCCTTATGTTAAATGCTGGTCCATCAGGAAGGTATCCACAATCAGTTCCCTTGGTAATATAACGAACGGTCTGTCATCTGTCTGATATATCAATGTACTTTGTTTACTTTTTCCCCCACCCCACTTAACAGTAAGTCCTTGATAGAGTCCCAAAAGGAACAGGATGGAGGTTGGGTGTTGCCACGGGTGGGAGCCGGCCGGTTCGCCCCGGTCCTCCCGAACCGGTTGTTAAAATGATATCCGGTGCACAGAACCGGGGTGAAGCGGGAAACCGGAACCGGTCCCTTGCACTCAATTATATCCCCGTCCATAGGACACGGATACAATTGAGTTGACTAGCGCTGCCCTGGCGAGGCACATGATGCCTTGCCATTCAGCGCTTGAGCGATGATGCAGTTGGCATGATGGCGTTATCGTGCCGCTGCGTCATTCCGCTGAAGGAGGACTGGCGTCACTGGAGGATGGCGTGGGAATGGAACAGGTGAGCATATAATATTTATTTTTATCCCTTTTACTGTGGGCAGTGTTGGGGTCCTTATCTATAGGGGACACTAACTACAGGGGAGGACTATATAGGGAGCACTAACTACAGGAGATGACTACATAGGGGGCACTAACTACAGGTGTGGGCTATATAGGGGGCACTAACTAAAGGGGAGGACTATATATAGGGCACTAACTACAGGTGAGGACTATATAAATGTACTAACTCCGTACATATATACAGCACCAGAACCAAGCTCAGTACATATATACAGCATCAGAACAAAGCACAGTACATATAAACAGCATCATAAACAAGCTCAGTACATATATAAAGCATCCAGAACCAAACTCAGTACGTATATACAGTACTAGAACCAAGCTCATTACATATATACATCATAACAACCAGGCTCAAAACATATCTACATGTACTGAGCTTTGTGATGTTATTGTATTTATGTGCTGAGCTTTGTTCTGGTGCAGTATACAGTGAAGGAAATAAGTATTTGATCCCTTGCTGATTTTGTAAGTTTGCCCACTGTCAAAGACATGAACAGTCTAGAATTTTTAGGCTAGGTTAATTTTACTAGTGAGAGATAGATTATATATATAAAAAAAAACAAAACAGAAAATCACATTGTCAAAATTATATATATTTATTTGCATTGTGCACAGAGAAATAAATATTTGATCCCTTTGGCAAACAAGACTTAATACTTGGTGGCAAAACCCTTGTTGGCAAGCACAGCAGTCAGAAGTTTTTTGTAGTTGATGATGAGGTTTGCACACATGTTAGATGGAATTTTGGCCCACTCCTCTTTGCAGATCATCTGTAAATCATTAAGATTTCGAGGCTGACGCTTGGCAACTCGGATTTTCAGCTCTCTCCATAAGTTTTCGATGGGATTAAGGTCTGGAGACTGGCTAGGCCACTCCTTGACCTTAATGTGCTTCTTTTTGAGCCACTCCTTTGTTGCCTTGGCTGTATGTTTCGGGTCATTGTCATGCTGGAAGACCCAGCCACAAGCCATTTTTAATGTCCTGGTGGAGAGAAGGAGGTTGTCACTCAGGATTTCACGGACATGGCTCAATCCATTCTCCCATTGATGCGGTGAAGTAGTCCTGTGCCCTTAGCAGAGAAACACCCCCAAAACATAATGTTTCCACCTCCATGCTTGACAGTGGGGACGGTGTCCTTTGGGTCATAGGCAGCATTTCTCTTCCTCCAAACACGGCGAGTAGACTTAATGTCAAAGAGCTCAATTTTAGTCTCATCTGACCACAGCACCTTCCTCCAATCACTCTCAGAATCATCCAGATGTTCATTTGCAAACTTCAGACTGGCCTGTACATGTGCCTTCTTGAGCAGGGGGACCTTGCGGGCACTGCAGGATTTTAATCCATTATGGCGTAATGTGTTACCAATGGTTTTCTTGGTGACTGTGGTCCCAGCTGCCTTGAGATCATTAACAAGTTCCCCCCGTGTAGTTTTCGGCTGAGCTCTAACCTTCCTCAGGATCAAGGATACCCCACGAGGTGAGATTTTGCATGGAGTCCCAGATCGATGTCGATTGACAGTCATTTTGTATGTCTTCCATTTTCTTACTATTGCACCAACAGTTGTCTCCTTCTCACCCAGCGTCTTACTTATGGTTTTGTAGCCCATTCCAGCCTTGTGCAGGTCTATGATCTTGTCCCTGACATCCTTAGAAAGCTCTTTGGTCTTGCCCATGTTGTAGAGGTTAGAGTCAGACTGATTAATTGACTCTGTGGACAGGAGTCTTTTATACAGGTGACCATTTAAGACAGCTGTCTTTAATGCAGGCACCAAGTTGATTTGGAGCGTGTAACTGGTCTGGAGGAGGCTGAACTCTTAATGGTTGGTAGGGGATCAAATACTTATTTCTCTGTGCACAATGCAAATAAATATATATAATTTTGAATTTGTGATTTTCCTTTTTTTTTTTTTATATAATCTATCTCTCACTAGTAAAATTAACCTAGCCTAAAAATTCTAGACTGTTCATGTCTTTGACAGTGGGCAAACTTACAAAATCTGCAAGGGATCAAATACTTATTTCCTTCACTGTATATGTACTGAGCTTGGTTCTGGCACTGTATATATGTACTAAACTTGGTTCTGGTACGGTATATATTTACTGAGCTAGGTTCTAGAGTTGTATTTATGTACTGAGCTTGGTTCTGGTGAGTATATATATGTACTGAACTGGGTTTTGGCACTGTATGTATGTACTAAGCTTTGTTCTGGTGCTGTATATATGTACTGAGCTTGGTTCTGGTGTTGTATATATGTACTGAGCTTGGTTCTGATGCTGTATATATGTATGAGCTTGGTTCTGGGGATAAATATTTGTATTGAGCTTGGTTCTGGGGATGTATACGTGGATTGCACTTGGTTCTGGGGATGTATGTGTATTGAGCTTGGTTCTGGGGATGTATATGTGTATTGAGCTTGGTTCTGGGGATGAATATATGTACTGAGCTTGGTTCTAGTGCTGTATATATGTACTGAGCTTGGTTCTGGTGAGTATACACTACCGTTCAAAAGTTTGGGGTCACCCAGACAATTTTGTGTTTTCCATGAAAACTCACACTTATATTTATCAAATGAGTTGCAAAATGACTAGAAAATATAGTCAAGACATTGACAAAGTTAGAAATAATGATTTTTATTTGAAATAATAATTTTCTCCTTCAAACTTTGCTTTCGTTAAAGTATGCTCCATTTGCAGCGATTACAGCATTGCAGATCTTTGGCATTCTAGCTGTTAATTTGCTGAAGTAATCAGGAGAAATTTCACCCCATGCTTCCAGAAGGCCCTCCCACAAGTTGGATTGGCTTGACTTCTTGCGTACCATACGGTCAAGCTGCTCCCACAACAGCTCTATGGGGTTGAGATCTAGTGATTGCGCTGGCCACGCCATTACAGATAGAATACCAGCTGCCTGCTTCTTCCCTAAATAGTTCTTGCATAATTTGGAGGTGTGCTTTGGGTCATTGTTCTGTTGTAGAATGAAATTGGCTCCAATCAAGCGCTGTCCACAGGGTATGGCATGGCGTTGCAAAATGGAGTGATAGCCTTCCTTATTCAAAATCCCTTTTGCCTTGTAGAAATCTCCCACTTTACCAGCACCAAAGCAACCCCAGACCATCACATTACCTCCACCATGCTTGACAGATGGCGTCAGGCACTCTTCCAGCATCTTTTTAGTTGATCTGCGTCTCACAAATGTTCTTCTGTGTGATCCAAACACCTCAAACTTCGATTTGTCTGTCCATAACACTTTTTTCCAATCTTCCTCTGTCCAATGTCTGTGTGCTTTTGCCCATATTAATCTTTTCCTTTTATTAGCGAATCTCAGATATGGCTTTTTCTTTGCCACTCTGCTCTGAAGGCCAGCATCCCGGAGTCGCCTCTTCACTGTAGATGTTGACACTGGCGTTTTGCGGGTACTATTTAATGAAGCTGCCTGTTGAGGACCTGTGAGGCGTCTATTTCTCAAACTAGAGACTCTAATGTACTTGTCTTGTTGCTCAGTTGTGCAGCGGGGCCTCCCACTTCTCTTTATACTCTGGTTAGAGCCTGTGTGTGCTGTCCTCTGAAGGGAGTAGTACACACCGTTGTAGGAAATCTTCAGTTTCTTGGCAATTTCTCGCATGGAATAGCCTTAATTTCTAAGAACAAGAATAGACTGTCGAGTTTCACATGAAAGCTCTCTTTTTCTAGCCATTTTGAGAGTTTAATCGAAACCACAAATGTAATGCTCCAGATACTAAACTAGCTCAAAGGAAGGTCAGTTTTATAACTCCTCTAAACAGCAAAACTGTTTACAGCGGTGCTAACATAATTGCACAAGGGTTTTCAAGTGTTTTCTAATCATCCATTAGCCTTCTATCACAGTTAGCAAACACAATGTACCATTAGAACACTGGAGTGATGGTCGCTGGAAATGGGCCTCTATTCACCTATGTAGATATTGCATTAAAAACTAGACGTTTGCAGCTAGAATAGTCATTTAGCACATTAACAATGTATAGAGTGTATTTCTGATTAATTGAATATTATCTTCATTGAAAAAAACTGTGCTTTTCTTGCAAAAATAAGGAAATTTCTAAGTGACCCTAAACTTTTGAACGGTAGTGTATATGTACTGATCTTGGTTCTAGTTTTATATATGTACTGAGGTTGGTTCTGGTGAGTATATATGTACTGAGCTTGGTTCTCGTGTTGTATTTGTGTGCTGAGCTTGTTCTGGTGCTGTATATATGCACTGAGCTTGGGTCTGGTGTTGTATTTATGTACTGCGCTTTGTTCTGGTGTTGTATTTATGTACTGAGCTTGGTTCTGTTGAGTATATATGTACTGAGCTTGGTTCTGATCCTGTATATATGTATGAGCTTGGTTCTGATGTTGTATATATGTACTGAGCTTGGTTCTGGGGCTGTATATATGTATTGAGCTTGGTTCTGGCAATGTATATGTGTACTGAGCTTGGTTCTGGTACTGTATGTATGTACTGAGCTTGGTTCTGGTGTTGTATTTATGTACTGAGCTTGGTTCTGGTGTATTTATGTACTAAGCTTGGTTCTGGTGTATTTATGTACTGAGCTTTGTTTTGGTGCTGTATATATGTACTGAGCTTGGCTCTTGCACTATATTTATTTAAGGGGCTTTGTTCTGTTGCTGTATATATGTATGAGCTTGGTTTTGGTGCTCTATATATATAATGAGCTTGGTTCTGGTGCTTTAGTTATGTTATTAGCTTTGTTCTGGTGCTGTATATATGTACTGAGCTTGGTTCTGGTGTTGTATCTATGTACTGAGCTTTGTCCTGGTACCATACCTGTGCATTAGCCAGGAGATTTGTCATTGATTACTGCGCACGCCGCACTGTCTTCCACCATTCTCACAGTGCACAGTGTAACTAAATGGGCTGAGCACGCTTAGGGTATATTCACACGCACTGTTTTCAGACGTAATTCGGGCATTTTATGCCTCGAATTATGCCTGGAACAATGGGCTCCATTACGCCTATAAACATCTGCCGATTGCTTTCAATAGGTTTTATGGTGTTCCGTTCCCACGAGGTGTTATTTTACGCGTCGCTGTCAAAATAGGGCGCGTAAAAACACGTCCGCAGGTTTTTTCTTCCTCCCATGGATTTCAATGGGAGGTCAGAGGCGGAGACTGTGGCAAGAAAGAACATGCCGCTTTTTTTCCCACAAGCGACCAAAAGCCGCCGGGGAAAAAATTGCCTCTGTCACCCATAGAAATCAATGGGGGGGTTTTGGCCTTTTTTTGGCGATGATTCCAATGCAGTTTCTGTGTCAAAATCAGTGCCAAAAACTCTGAATGAGCTGACCTTTATTCTGCACTGTTATTATTTGTGTGTGACAACTGAGTAAAGTTATATACCATTGTGTATGGCTTAAGAGGTATAATAATACATCACCATTATCATGATGACATGAATTAGGAGATGTGTCTTTAAGTATTGTTTTACGCAATGCATTCATTAATGTTTATAATAGCCATGTGGTGAGGGGATCCTGTCCCAGTCATACTATTATGTATTATGGGAAGTGTGGAATGCACCATTAGTAAACTGGGGGAGTTGGAAGGGTGTTGATGGCCATAGGGCATGGCTTACCGACAACAAGTGGGTGTAATGTTTGAGCTATTGTGAGAGTATGGTGTTGTCTCGTTACGAAATGCCTCTGTTTTGCCTGCCAGAATCCAATAATAGTTTATCAAGGATTGCATTGAAGTCGACAGTTAGCAAAGATAATTAAAAAGAAAAACTGCCCAAGTGCTGTAGATACAGCATGCATTAGACTTTTGTTTTTGTCACCCAGAGTTGGTGTCAGCAATAGGAACTTGGGCAGATACAAGTGCCCATTGTGTTAAGGATGGGGTCCATGATAACTTACATAAACATGCTTTATGCTTTTCAAGGGAGGGTTAGATAAGGGACCTACTATGACTCCTAAGAGCTTACATATTCCTGGAGCCAGGCCTGTGGTCAACATACAGTGGTAGGTTTAGGTGCACTAGACTGTGTGATCAGAAGGACCCCTTGCTCATAGTGTGGGTTATAACAGTGTGACTAGTAAAAGATTTGGCTACAAATTGCTATTTTTAAATTTTGCTGTCACCCTGTACAAGTGTAGTTCTACTCACAAGTGTAAATCCATATGTTTAAACATCCTACTCAGTGACTGGCATAACAGCATGGAACATCTATGCATGAAAATCGCTTCTAGTATGTACACATATTATAGTATGTACGCTACATCCAAAAATATGATGGAAATACAAATGTTCCTTTTTACAATTAATTTATTATTATGATTATTATTACTATCAAAAATACAGTAGATGAAAAACTAAACTCACCCTCAAAGTACTAAATAGTGTATACATCAAATAAGTTATTTAGTTGCATGGTTGCAGGCAATTCAATCACATAGTTCTAATATAACCAATAAGATGTTAGTTTTCTTATATTTTTTTTAACTATTTTATAACACATATCTGCTGCGTCAATTGTAGTCAAAAAAAGTAAGCTAAGCTGCAATATTTACAGTGCAGATATTATGATGGATGCAGCACTAAATGATGTTTAGTCGTATACTTGTGACATATAGTACCATGAAAATGAATAAGCAGCTTCCCAATACAAATAGCCTTAATATATTTCTGCATGATGTGACCGCTGACTGAAATTTCTGATGTGAAGTCCCGTCCTACAAGACTTAATATTTTGCTCTACATATGCGGCACTGACAATCTTTTACAATGTCAGCCAAAGGGTAAAAAGTATTACTGAAGACCTGTCAGAGCCATTTAAAGAACAGTGATGTGTTGCATCCCTGCTATTATTATATGCCTTTATCAGCTATTCTAAAATTATGTTTTTCAATTTAATATCACTTGTTTGAAACACGCATGCTGTTCTGCTTTACATTATGTATGTCGAAATCATGAAATTATCTATGTCTTATATGTCACTGAGAGGGCAGCACAGTGGCTCTGTGGTTAGCACTGTTGCCTTACAGTACTGGGGTCTGTATGTTCTCCCATGTTTGTGTGACAGGGAATTTAGATTTATTCTCCATGGTAAATTTCCTGTTATGGAACTCTCATATAAGAAAATGGAATATGGATCTATCTCACATATGGGAAATACAGAAGATAAGAGATTATAGGATATTGTCTAGATGGAGAATCATCTTTAAATAGCATTGTTCACTACTTTTCTCCAATGTAATAAATATAGTGTAGTTGTAATGGCAGGGGGTAGGGAGACGGACAAGTGAGCCCTAATCTACCCGCCACTCTGTCCCTGCCTACTTGCAACGACCCGCCCTAGGCGACGGGGTACAACTGGGCGGCGGTCCCTACGCTCAGTAAGTGCACGACAAACACAACAAACATACAAAGGAACACAAGCAAGGAAAAGGGGCCGTTGCCCACGGCAACACCGTGAGCAACCAGAGTGGTGAACGAGCCGAGTCAAGCCAGGAGTGTGCGAGGTACAAAACGAAAAGCAGAAGAGTAGTCGGTAAGCCAGGGTCTGTATGGAGCAGGATCAAAAATAGCAGGAGCTGTAGCTTGGCCAGGAAACCACAAGGAAAGAAACACAAGCAATAACAAGCACCGAGGGACAGGAAGTGCAGGCTTAAATAGACCGAGGGCGGGAGCTAGCTGAGTATGGCCAGGTTACGATAGGCTCTCCCACTCCTAAGCCTGCCAGCCTGAATGGTGGAAGCAGGAGTCAGTCTCAGGGATGTATTCTCAGGTGCTGACTGATTATTTCTGGGAGTTAACCCCGAAGCTGTGCCTGGCAGATCCTTTACAGTACCCCCCCCTTTTATGAGGGGCCACCGGACCCTTTCTAAGTGGACCTGGCTTACTGGGGAAACGCAGGTGGAAGCTCCTGACCAATACCCCAGCGTGAACATCCCGGGCGGGTACCCAAGTCCTCTCCTCGGGCCCGTATCCTCTCCAATGGACCAGGTACTGGAGGGAGCCTTGGACCATCTTGCTGTCCACAATCCTGGCCACCTCGAATTCCACCCCCTCCGGGGTGAGGATGGGAACAGGAGGTCTCCTCGAGGGAGGCAAGGACGGGAGCAGCGTTTGAGGAGGGAGGCATGAAACACGTCGTGTATCCGAAAAGACGGGGGTAACTCCAGCCGGAAGGAGACAGGATTGAGGACCTCAATGACCTTATACGGCCCAATAAACCGGGGAGCAAACTTCTTGGACGGAACCTTGAGACGCAAGTTCCTAGACGACAACCACACCAGATCCCCGACCATAAACAGGGGGTTAGCAGAACGTTTTTTATCAGCCTGAGTTTTTTGTACGCTCTGGGACACCTCTAGGTTCTTCTGAACCTGGGCCCAGACTGTGCACAGTTCCCGATGAACGACCTCTACCTCGGGATTGTTGGAACTACCAGGTGAAACGGAGGAGAACCGTGGATTAAACCCAAAATTACAAAAAAAAGGAGAAACCCCTGACGAGTTACTGACCCGGTTATTAAGGGAAAATTCGGCGAGGGGAATGAAAGAGACCCAATCAAATTGACAGTCAGAGACAAAACACCTTAAAGAGGCTCTGTCACCAGATTTTGCAGCCCCTATCTGCTATTGCAGCAGATAGGCGCTGCAATGTAGATTACAGTAACGTTTTTATTTTTAAAAAACGAGCATTTTTGGCCAAGTTATGACCATTTTCGTATTTATGCAAATGAGGCTTGCAAAAGTACAACTGGGCGTGTTGAAAAGTAAAAGTACAACTGGGCGTGTATTATGTGCATACATCGGGGTGTGTTTACTACTATTACTAGCTGGGCGTTGTGTATAGAAGTGTCATCCACTTCTCTTCACAACGCCCAGCTTCTGGCAGTGCAGCACTGTGACGTCACTCACAGGTCCTGCATCGTGTCGGCACCAGAGGCTTGATTCTGCAGCAGCATCAGCGTTTGCAGGTAAGTAGCTACATCGACTTACCTGCAAACGCCGATGCTGCTGCAGAATCATCTGTAGCCTCTGGTGCCGACACGATGCAGGACCTGTGAGTGACGTCACAGTGCTGCACTGCCAGAAGCTGGGCGTTGTGAAGAGAAGTGGATGACACTTCTATACACAACGCACAGCTAGTAAAAGTAGTAAACACGCCCCGATGTACGCACATAATACACGCCCAGTTGTACTTTTACTTTTCAACACGCCCAGTTGTACTTTTGCAAGCCTCATTTGCATAAATACGAAAATGGTCATAACTTGGCCAAAAATGCTCGTTTTTTAAAAATAAAAACGTTACTGTAATCTACATTGCAGCGCCTATCTGCTGCAATAGCAGATAGGGGTTGCAAAATCTGGTGACAGAGCCTCTTTAAGTATTGTTCTAGAGATGGATTAGTCATCTCCGTTTGGCCATTGGTTTCAGGATGGAAGGCAGAGGAGAAGGACAGATCAATCCCCAACTTCATACAGAAGGCTCTCCAAAACAATGAAACAAATTGTACCCCTCTGTCCGAAACAATATTGACAGGGACCCCATGGAGACGCAGGATGTGTTTGACAAACAAGGTAGCCAACGTTTTGGCGTTGGGTAGTTTCTTGAGGGGCACAAAGTGGCACATCTTACTGAAGCGGTCCACCACCACCCACACCACCGACTTGCCTTGGGATGGAGGCAAATCGGTGATAAAATCCATGGAGATATGTGTCCAAGGTCTCTGGGGAATGGGCAACGAACGCAGTAAGCCCGCTGGTCGGGACCTGGGAGTCTTGGACCTAGCACAAACCTCACAAGCGGCGACGTAGGCCTTAACGTCTTTAGGCAACCCAGGCCACCAATAATTTCTGGTAATGAGGTGTTTGGTACCCAGGGTGCCTGGATGGCCAGATATAGTGCGGAGTCATGATTTTCCCTAAGTACCCTTAGCCGGAATTGCAGGGGAACAAACAGCTTGTTCTCAGGAAGGTTCCCGGGAGCTGCACCTTGATCAGCAGAAATATCAGAGACTAAATCAGAATCGATCGAGGAAATGATTATACCTGGAGGCAAAATACAAGCAGGATCTTCCTCCGAAGGAGGGCTGGCCATGAAGCTACGCGACAGTGCATCAGCCTTAATATTTTTAGACCCAGCCCTATAGGTAACCAAAAAATTGAATCTGGTAAAAAATAACGCCCATCGAGCTTGTCTCGGGTTTAGCCTCCGGGCAGATTCTAGGAAAACCAGATTCTTGTGGTCGGTAAGGACCATTACCTGGTGCCTAGCCCCCTCCAGGAAGTGGCGCCACTCTTCAAATGCCCATTTAATGGCTAAGAGTTCGCGGTTGCCAATATCATAGTTACTTTCAGTTGGCGAAAACTTCCTGGAGAAGTAGGCACAGGGGCGGAGATGGGTGAGGGACCTGGTACCCTGGGACAAGACAGCCCCCACTCCCACCTCAGATGCGTCAACTTCCACGATAAATGGCTCCATTTGGTTGGGCTGAACCAGCACCGGGGCTGAGACAAAGCACTTCTTAAGGACCTCAAAAGCCTGGACAGCCTCAGGAGGCCAGTGGTGGAGATCAGCACCTTTGCGAGTGAGGTCCGTAAGGGGCTTAGCGATGACCGAGAAGTTAGCAATAAATCTCCTGTAATAATTAGCGAACCCCAAAAAACACTGTAACCCCTTCAGGGAGGCAGGTTGGACCCATTCCGCCACAGCCTGAACCTTTGCGGGGCCCATGCGAAATTCATGAGGAGTGAGGATTTGACCCAAAAATGGAATCTCCTGTACCCCAAACACACATTTTTCGGTTTTGGCAAACAGTTTATTTTCCCGAAGGACCTGGAGCACCTTCCTGACATGCTCAATGTGGGAGGACCAGTCCTTGGAAAACACCAGTATGTCATCAAGGTACACTACCAGAAAAATCCCCAGGTAATTTCTCAAAATCTCATTTATGAAATTCTGGAAGACCGCAGGGGCATTACACAACCCAAAGGGCATGACGAGGTATTCGAAATGGCCTTCGGGCGTGTTAAACGCAGTCTTCCACTCATCCCCCTCTTTGATGCGAATAAGGTTATACGCCCCCCGTAGATCCAATTTAGAAAACCATTGGGCCCCCTGAACCTGATTAAAGAGATCAGGAATCAGAGGAAGGGGATACTGGTTCCTTACCTTGACCTTATTCAGGCTACGGTAGTCAATGCATGGCCTAAGACCACCGTCCTTCTTCCCCACGAAGAAGAAGCCAGCACCTACCGGAGAAGAAGAGGGACGAATGTAACCCTTGGCCAGGGATTCCTGGATATACACTCTCATAGCTTCACGTTCGGGACAAGAAAGATTAAATATCCTACCCTTAGGAAGCTTAGCTCCTGGTACCAATTCGATAGCGCAATCGTATTCTCTATGAGGAGGTAACACTTCGGAGGCCTCCCTAGAGAAAACATCAGCGAAGTCCTGAACAAACTCGGGTAGCGTATTCGCCTCCTTAGGGGGAGAAATAGAATTAACAGAAAAACATGACGTACAACATTCATTACCCCATTTGGTTAGCTCCCCAGTATTCCAGTCAAACGTAGGATTATGCAACTGCAACCAGGGAAGACCTAGAACCAAATTGTACGATAATCCCTGCATCAACAGTACAGAGCACTGCTCGAAATGCATGGAGCCAACAAGGAGGTCAAAAACAGGGGTATGCTGTGTAAAATAACCATTAGCAAGAGGAGTGGAGTCGATACCCACTACCGGGACAGGTTTAGGCAAATCAATCAGAGGCATAGCAAGGGACATAGCAAATTCCACAGACATGATATTAGTAGAGGACCCTGAATCCACGAAGGCACTGCCGGTAGCAGACCTACCACCAAAAGAGACCTGAAAGGGAAGCAAGATCTTAGTACGTTTCATATTTACGGGAAATACCTGTGCGCCCAAGTGACCTCCCCGATGATCACTTAGACGCGGAAGTTCTCTGGTTGCAATCTTACGCTTAGGACAGTTGTTCACTTGATGCTTGTCGTCCCCACAGTAGAAGCAGAGACCATTCTTCCTGCGGAATTCTCTACGTTGTTGGGGGGACACGGAGGCCCCGAGTTGCATAGGTATCTCTGAATCTTTCGGGGTGGAACGAAGCAACGGAGCTTCGGGAGGCATCATGGGGGAGTCGGAGGAGAAAACACATAAACGTTCACGTTGTCGTTCCCTGAGACGTCGGCTAAAGCCATAACCTGGTCTAGGGAGTCAGAAGAGGGATAGCTAACTAGCAGGTCTTTCAGGGCATTCGACAGACCCAACCTAAACTGGCACCTTAAGGCAGGGTCATTCCACCGAGAAGCTACGCACCACTTCCGAAAGTCAGAGCAATACTCCTCAACAGGTCTCTTACCCTGACTTAAGGTCACCAGCTGACTCTCGGCAAAGGCAGTCCTGTCAGTCTCGTCATAAATAAGTCCGAGAGCAGAAAAGAAACAATCAACGGAGGAAAGTTCAGGGGCGTCAGGAGCCAAGGAGAAGGCCCATTCTTGGGGCCCGTCCTGGAGCCGGGACATAATTATACCCACCCGCTGGCTCTCAGAACCTGAGGAATGAGGCTTTAAACGAAAGTAAAGCCTACAACTCTCCCGAAAGGAGAGAAAAGCCCTCCGGTCCCCTGAGAACCGGTCGGGCAACTTGAGGTGGGGTTCAAGAGGTGCGGTGAGGGGAACTACCAGGGTAGCATCAGGCTGGTTGACCCTCTGAGCCAGGGCCTGGACCTGTAGGGAGAGACCCTGCATTTGCTGAGCCAGGGTCTCACGGGGATCCATAGTGGTGTCAGGGACCAGGGGTAGACTAGGTATGGGCTTGTTATTATGTAATGGCAGGGGGTAGGGAGACGGACAAGTGAGCCCTAATCTACCCGCCACTCTGTCCCTGCCTACTTGCAACGACCCGCCCTAGGCGACGGGGTACAACTGGGCGGCGGTCCCTACGCTCAGTAAGTGCACGACAAACACAACAAACATACAAAGGAACACAAGCAAGGAAAAGGGGCCGTTGCCCACGGCAACACCGTGAGCAACCAGAATGGTGAACGAGCCGAGTCAAGCCAGGAGTGTGCGAGGTACAAAACGAAAAGCAGAAGAGTAGTCGGTAAGCCAGGGTCTGTATGGAGCAGGATCAAAAATAGCAGGAGCTGTAGCTTGGCCAGGAAACCACAAGGAAAGAAACACAAGCAATAACAAGCACAGAGGGACAGGAAGTGCAGGCTTAAATAGACCGAGGGCGGGAGCTAGCTGAGTCTGGCCAGGTTACGATACACTCTCCCACTCCTAAGCCTGCCAGCCTGAATGGTGGAAGCAGGAGTCAGTCTCAGGGATGTATTCTCAGGTGCTGACTGATTAGTTCTGGGAGTTAACCCCGAAGCTGTGCCTGGCAGATCCTTTACAGTAGTGCACAGATTCTGTATGGAATGTTAGGGGTTACTTTTTCTAATTATATAAATTGCTCTAAATGGGAGAGAAGAACAGATACCGCCAAATCTCCAGGGGTTCCACTAAGTTTTTCAAATTTTTGTAATCACGGCAAACCCACCTCAGTTTTTATAAAAATTGTGTAATTTTGCAGCACTTACAAAAACTGCTGTAAAAACAGTGACACAAATATGGCAAAAGAAAACTACTCATGTAAACACATCTTTATCATATAGTAGATAAGATGGTAGAATGAATACCTGTCCACAACACATTTGTTCCCGGATGCAAGGGAGCCTTTCATAAGGGGAGTGATTTAATTTCTTATTTGTAATCACTTGACATAATTTTGCCTTATAACAATTATTACCTAGTTACATGTAATTAGAATGACATGATAAAGTATCGAGAGAAGCATATCATGAGCCATGAAGTCAATGAAACTTTTACAATATTGATACATGGGCCCAACTATTCAGTAAAAGGAAATGTAGCTGTTTAAGCCATTTCCCTAATGCATTATTATTGTCTTCATGTGTGTTTATAATCTCAAAGAGTGAATACAGTCGACAAAACTATATCCAAGACATTGTGGAAAAAAAAAGAAAGCAAAACTTGAATGTAATGCTTTAACCAGAGCAGAAAGAAAAGCCAGCTGGTGCCTCAGTATGCACAGATTGCTATGAACAATTTCACAGAACCAAGGAAAACATCCTCAACCTGTTCTTTGAAATTGACTTTTCTAAGCCAGCAATGAAAGGCCATGATCTTGTGCCAGCCAATAAATGCCCAGCTGTATAATATAAATATTAGGCAGACATGATACTTCACTTAAGAATGAAAGAAGACATACAGACATAGACGGAAACTTTCTCATTTAAAATATATATTAAAGAATAAGATCTATAGGACGAAATAACCAATAAATAATGAAAATAATAACCAATAATAATAATAGCAACAACAACAACAAAAATAATAAGAAACAACCTAGAAAGCACAAAAGCGTAGGGGACATGACACCCCAATGAAATATATGAATATATCACTGCCACGTATCGTAAAAAATATAAATCTTTAATAATGAACAACAATACATGGTATCACAGTAATAAATATATAAAATAGAGCGGGTCATACACAGAGAGCAGCATCAGTAAGGTATAAATGTAAACATACCATGAGGTAAACAGAGACAACCCATCTCAAAAACAAACGTCCCATACCTATAACACCATATATACCAAGGATATGTAGAAATATGGCAATAGCCAAAATGGGTACAATATGCAAAAAATGCTGGGTATGTCTATAACATTCTAGCGGGTGAAAAATATGTCTCGCACAAACACACTAAGACCATGACAATGCACATGCAGAGAAACCAATGCATATATCACCAGGAATATGGATGCAAAGACATACCTAGAGACATAGTGAAGGCAGGGAACGTAGAGAGATGTAGCACAAAAAAACGCCTCGACGTGCGTTTCGCCTGAGACCGACTTCGTCAGGAGGCTGACTAGATTAAGATCTAGATTTTTTACGATACGTGGCAGTGATATATTCATATATTTCATTGGGGTGTCAAGTCCCCTGCAATTCTGTGCTTTCTAGGTTGTTTCTGAGTTCTGTTGGGGACTCCCCTTCTTTTTCTTCCTTTTTTGAGGTTTCTTGTAAGTTTATAACAATAATAATAAATACAGGAAACAGTACTAAAAATTACTAGAGATGGCTGAACTTTTCCCATTTTGAATTTGTTTATTTTGATAAGAATCTTAATTGTTCACTAACCTCATGAGACAGGTGCAGGAAAAACAGTAGTCACCACTAAAGACTTAAACCAGTAGAACCTGAGAGACCCAAACCAAAGTTTGCTGTCAGTAGCTTAATACATCCTGTAGAATTGGACAGCTGACTGGTTTAGTGGGAGTAAAGCTCGGTCTGTCAAAATATTTCCTCTAATCAGCATCATATATATTCTGTCACGATCTAGGGGTATGTGGACCCACTAGGCCGCTCCATCGTAGCGGAGAGGCAGCTGGCCAATCACAGTCTATGCAAAGTCTATACAAGATGTTCATAGCTCAAGGGTACCTGAGATAGTCCAGATGGTGGCAGAGGCTGTGGCAAGGATGGGGCTAGATGTGGCAGCTTGCGCTAGACGTGGCGTTTGGTAACAGGGATGGAAGATGACACCAAATGTGTTGTGTATCAGCAGGCGTAGCAGGTTGTGCCAGACATGGCAGATGATACCAGGGATGGCAGATGACACCAGACGTGGTGTATAACAGCAGGCGGCACAACACGACTCCAACACTAGACAGGCACAGGAACAAAACACAGCACGGGAACACTGGGAGCAGGATAAAACTAAGGGACCATTTGCAATACAAACATGGGAAAACTACAACAACACTCAGGCAAGGAGTGAAATGGCAGGGCCCTTTTTATAGTCCAGGATAATCTGGGAAATAATTAAATAATTTTATATGCGCACTGGCCCTTTAAGGCCGGAAACCAGCGTGCACGCCCCCTCGCGGACATTGCAGGACAGAGTGGCCAGATGCGCTGACGTCTCCCGGGAAGTAGACGTCAGCCAGAGGAGGAAGGTCTGCGGTCGCTGCCATTACATATTCTCTTCATAAAAAAGAGACAGGGAAGAGAGCTTTATATCTTTCTTCCCTGTTGGATCTGATCCTAGTTTTGTGCAAAACAGTAGGTAATTCCATTGGGGCCAAATTGCAAAACTCAGAATGGTCCCGACTACCCACTGAGAGCCCCGCCAGATGAACTAAGCCTTTATTAAAGTTGAAGATGGGAGGTCTACTGGTGTGCATGTTTCTGACCAAACTTTAAGAAACAAACTTCAAGAGGGTGGCATTAGGGACTGACATCCTGCAGTGAGACTTGTGCTCATAGCCCAGCACCGTGCAGCTCGATTGGTATCCACCAGAGAATACTAGAATTGGGAGGTCAATCATCGCAGTCAACTAAATAGAAGGTTCTTCCATCTACCCTCCTGGAGTCCAGGATGTCCTTTACCTCAAACACATCAGATGAACCGCTGGGAGTAACTGCAGGACTAGGAGTTTTATTGTAGCAGTTCAGGACCACTGGTTTCAGGAGGAAAAGCTTATAGGAGACAGGGTTTATCTGTTGTAGGATCTTAATGGGTCAGAGGAACCTGGGAGCAAATTTGTATGAAGGCACCTTCAAACTAATGTTTCTTGAGGATAGCCAGACCTTGACTCCAGGAGAGAACTGAGGAGGAACTTTTCTTCTTTTATCGGCATGCTTTTTCATGCGGTCCACTGCCTGGAGGATTACAGACTTAGTTTGCTGCCATATATGAATAAAAGTTCCAAATGAGGAATTTGCTGCTGGTACTTGAGTCATGGCTGGCGCAGGAAGAGGAACTCGAGGATGCTGGCTGTACACAATGTAGAAAGGAGACGAGGCAGTAGATTCACTTGTGTGATTGTTGTATGAGAATTCCGCCCAAGGCAGAAGTTGTACCCAATTGTCATGTCGGGCAGAAACGAAATGACGGAGATAATTCTCCAAAATTTGATTGGTCCTCTCCACTTGACCATTGAACTGCGGGTGATAGGTGGAAAAAAAGTCCAGCTTAACATCTAGCAGGTTGCACAGGGTTCTCCAGCACTTGGACATAAACTGCACGTCACAATCCGAGACAATATGCAGAGGAAGTCCGTGCAGAAAGAAGATGTGTAGAATGAACAGATTTTCCAGGGGAGGAGCAGACGGAAGACCAGTCAACTGAATAAAGTGTGCCATTTTAGAGAAACGATGTACTACTACCAAGACCGTGGTACATCCAGCTGATGGGGTAAGGTCTGTAATAAAGTCCATAGTGATATGCTGCCAAGGAGCATCAGGAACAGGCAGGGGTAGAAGCAGACCAGTAGGTTTTGAGTCGGTAGACTTGTTCGAGGCACAGTTCGTACATTAACCCCTTAAGGACGCAGCCTAGTTTTGGCCTTAAGGCTCAGAGCCCATTTTTCAAATCTGACATATTTCACTTTATGTGGTAATAACGTCGGAATGCTTAAACCTACCCAAGCGATTCTGAGATTGTTTTCTCGTGACACATTGGGCTTCATGTTCGTTGTAAAATTTGGTCGATATATTCAGTGTTTATTGGTGAAAAATTGCAAAATTTAGAGAAAAGTTTGAAAAAATTGCATTTTTCAGAATTTAAATGCATCTGCTTGTAAAACAGACGGTTATACCACCCAAAATAGTTACTAGTTCACATTTCCCATATGTCTACTTTAGATTGGCATCGTTTTTTGAACATTCTTTTATTTTTCTTGGACGTTACAAGGCTTAGAACATAAACAGCAATTTCTCATATTTTTAAGAAAATTTCAAAAGCCTTTTTTTAAAGGTACCTCTTGAGTTCTGAAGTGGCTTTGAGGGGCCTATGTATTAGAAACCCTGATAAAACCCCCCATTTTAAAAACTAGACCCCTCAAAGTATTCAAAACAGCAGTTAGAAAGTTTTTTAACCCTTCAGGCATTTCACAGGAATTAAAGCAAGGTGGAGGTGAAATTTGCAAATTTCATTTTTCTTGCTGAATTTCAATTTTATTCATTTTTTTTTCTGTAACACAGAAGGTTTTTCCAGAGAAACACTACTAAATATGTATTGTCCAGATTCTGCAGTTTTTAGAAATGTCCCACATGTGGCCCTACTGCGCTCGTGGACTAAAACACAAGCCCTAGAAGCAAAGAAGCACCTAGTGCATTTTGAGTCCTCTTTTTTATTAGAATATATTTTAGGCAGCATGCCAGGTTTGAAGAGGTGTTGAGGTGTCAAAACAGTAGGAATCCCCCAATAGTGACCCCATTTTGGAAACTACACCCCTCAAGGAATTCATTTAGGGTTGTTGTTACCATTTTGACCGCACAGTTTTTTCACAGCACGTATTTGAATTGGGCTCTGAAATGAAAAAAATTTCATTTTTTCCAATAAAATGTCATTTGTGATCAAAATTTCTTATTTTCACAGGGAACAAAATACCCCATTTTGTTGCCCAATTTGTCCTTAGTGTGGAAATACCCCATTTGTGGTGATAAACTGCCGTTTGGGCCCATGGGAGGGCTCAGAAGGAAAGGAGCGCTATATGTTTCTTGGAGTCCAGATTTTGTTGGATTGGTTTTCGGGTGCCATGTCGCATTTGCAGAGCCTCAGAGGTATCAAAGCAATGGAAACCCACCAAAAGTGACCCCATTTTGGAAACTACACCCCTCAAGGAATTCATTTATCGTTGTTAGCATTTTGACCACACAGTTTTTTCACAGCACCTATTTCAATTGGGCTGTGACATTAAAAAAATGACATTTTTTCCAATAAGATGTAATTTTTTACCAAAATTTCTTATTTTCACAGGGAACAAAATACTCAATTTTGTTGCCCAATTTCTCCTGAGTGCATCAATACCCCATTTGTGGCAATAAACTGCCGTTTGGGCCCATGGGAGGCCTCAGAAGGGAAGGAGCGCAGTGTGTTCTTTGGAGTACAGATTTTGCTGGTTTGGTTCTCGGGTGCCATGTCGCATTTGCAGAGCCCCAGAGGTATCAAAGCAATGGAAACCCACCAAAATTGACCCCATTTTGGAAACTACGCCCCTCAAGGAATTCATTTATGGTTGTTGTTAGCATTTTGACCACACAGTTTTTTCACAGCACCTATTTCAATTGGGTTGTGACATTAAAAAAATGAATTTTTTTTCAATAAGATGTAATTTTTTACCAAAATTTCTTATTTTCACAGGGAACAAAATACTCAATTTTGTTGCCCAATTTCTCCTGAGTGCATCAATACCCCATTTGTGGCAATAAACTGCCGTTTGGGCCCATGCGAGGCCTCAGAAGGGAAGGAGCGCTGTGTGTTCTTTGGAGTACAGATTTTGCTGGTTTGGTTTTCGGGTGCCATGTCGCATTTGCAGAGCCCCAGAGGTATCAATGCAATGGAAACCCACCAGAAGTGACCCCATTTTGGAAACTGCACCCCTCAAGGAATTCATTTATGGGTAATGTGACCATTTAGACTCCATAGTTTCTTCACAGAACTTATTTGAATTGGGCTGGGAATTAAAAAAAAATATATTTTTTCCAATAATATGTCATTTTAGCTCAAAAATTCTTATTTTCACAAGAAATAAAATACTCAATTTTGTTGCCCAATTTGTCCTGAGTGCGGCAATACCCCATTTGTGGTGATAAACTGCCGTTTGGGCCCATGGGAGGGCTCAGAAGGAAAGGACCACCATTTGGCCTACTGGGGATTTTCTAGTGCGAAGTCATGTATGCAGAAGCCCCTGAGGTACCAGTACAGTTGAAACCCGCAAGAAGTGACCCCGTTTTAAAAACTACACCCTTAAGGCATTCATCTAGAGGTGTAGTGAGCATTTTGACCGGAGACCTACACCCCATAAACTGTAATGTGGGTTCTCCCGGGTATGGCAATACCCTACATGTGGCTGTTATCAGCTGCCTGGACACACAGCAGGGCCCAGAGGGGAAAGACGAGGGGGGATAAGCTGTGTGGAGTGCATCAGGGTAAGTAAAATTGGGGTAAATTATAAACCAAGGGATGTATGATAAATTTTAAAACACTTTCATACAGAGCTCTGGTTATTCGGGACACGTGTCACATTGATATATTGTGTCATCCCTTATCGCCCTCTTATAGCAGACTTTGCACCTCTTTTGACTTCTTCCCTTCTTGCCAGTTTGGGGAACTTCTCCTGGAAAGTGTTGCCCTGGTACGATGCGTGTGGGCTCGCTTCCAGAAGTACTGGGTGCCCCCCCTTCTTGGTCCCTAAAGATTAGGTTCTTGATAATCACCTCTTGAAATTCCAGGAAAGTTCCCATCTGGCCTGCACATCGACGTAGCATGTACGCATTGTACAATGCCATCTGTATGATGTGCCCGGCCAGCTTCTTATACCACACCGCATGGCGCTGTAGGGCTTCAGGGCTTGATCTTACAAGTCCATCCCTCCCATGTACCTATTGTAGTCCAGGATGCAGTCTGGTTTGGGGGTGGCCTTTCCTTCATATATCCTAAACCTGTAGGTATACCCTGATGCACTCTCACAGCTTATACATCTTCACGCCATACCTTGCCCTCTTACCCGGTAGGTACTCGCGGAATTGAACCCTCCCTTTAAAATGTACCAGGGACTCATCAATAGAAATACACTTCTCGGGGGTGTATTCTTGGGAAAACCGGGCACTGGAACGGTCTAATAGGGGTCTCCGTTTATACAAACGGTCAAAACTGGGGCCATCTCGGGGTGGGCACGGCTCATTATCAGTATAATGTAAGAAGCGAAGTATTGCCTCATTTATTTATTTTTTTAGGTTCCAGTTCAGTTCTGAAGTTGCTTTGAGGGGCCCATATATTAGAAACCCCTATCAAATACCCCATTTTAGAAACTAGACCCCTCAAAGTATTCACAACAGCATGTAGAAAGTTTATGAACCCTTTAGGTGTTTCACAAAAATTTAGAGCAAAGTAGAGGTGAAATTTACATTTTTTTTTGGTCAGAAAATCCTCTTTATACCATTTTTTTTATAACACAAAAGGATTTATCAGTGAAACGCAAATTAATACGTATTACCCAGATTCTGCAGTTTTGAGAAATATCCCACATGTGGCCCCTAGTGCAGTAATGGACTGAAGCGCCGGCCTCCGAAGCAAAGGAGCACCCAGTGGATTTTGAAGCCTCTTTTTTATTAGGCACCATGTCCGGTTTGAAGAGGTCTTGTGGTGCCAAAACATTGGGAACCCCCCAAAAGTGACCCCAATTTGGAAACTAGACCCCTTGAGGAATCCATTGTAGTTTTCTTGGGGTGCATGCGGCTTTTTGATCAGTTTTTATTCTATTTTAAGTGGCGCGGTGACTAAAAAACAGCAATTGTACTATTGTTTTTTTTTTCGTTTTTTTTTACAGCGTTCACCGTGCGCTATAAATGACATATTCACTTTATTCTGCGGGGCGATACGATTACGGCGATACCAGATGTTTATAGTTTTTTTTTATGTCTTATGGCGTTTGCACAATAAAATACGTTTTGTAAACAATCATTCACTTTTTGTGTTACCTTATTCTAAGAGGCAGAACTTTTTTATTTTTCCATCAATAAAGCCGTGCGAGGACTTATTTTTTGCGTAACGAACTGTAGTTTCGATCAGCACCATTTTTAGGTACATGCGACTTTTTGATCTCTTTTTATTCCATTTTTTGGGAGGTGAAGTGACCAAAGAATTGTGATTGTGGTTCGGTTTATTATTATTTTATTTTACGGCGTTCACCGTGCGGGATAAATAATGAAATAATTTTGTAGTTCAGGCCGTTACGGACGCGGCGATACCAATTATGTATAGTTTATTTGTTCGTTTATATATTTTTATTAATAATAAAGGACTGATAAGGGAAAAAGGGGGATTTTTACTTTTATTACTTTTAAATCTTTTATTTTCTTATTTTTACACATCTTTTTTTAACTTTTTTTTAACTTTATTACTTTGTCCCACTAGGGGACATGAGGGCAGGAGGCCCTGATCGCTATTCTAATACACTGCACTACATGCGTAGTGCAGTGTATTAGAACTGTCAGCTACTCACTGACAGCAAGCATAGCCGGACGCCATTGTTTGGTGTCTGGTTGCCATAGTCACCATCGCCGGCCGCTATCGCGTAGCAGGCCGGCGATGGCAGCTTAACCCCTAAAAAGCCGCGATCTCTATAGAACGCGGCTTTTAAGGGGTTAATCAGCGGGGACACAGCGATCGGTCCCCGCTGTAGGAGCTGTGACAGCTGCTGAACAAGACAGCAGCTGTCACAGCTCCTGTATGTGTCGGGAGGACGGCCGAAACGGCCGTTACTCCCGAGACGTACTATTACGGCATGGAGCGCGAACGATACAGCTGCCATGACGTAATAGTACGTCAAGGAGCGGGAAGGGGTTAAGAGACATAGTTTGCAACATCTTTAGGCAGCATGGGCCACCAGTACTGACATGCTATGAAGTCCTGAGACTTTCGAACACCTGAGTGCCCCGCCAGTTTAGAGCTTGGAATTCTCTTCCTGTCTGCAAGGCGTACAAATGTCTTTCCAGGAGGAATGCCTCTAATTTGCAACAGGCTAGCGACAATAATCCTAGACGGATCTATAATATATTGAGGAATCTCCTCAGAACCATTAGTCTCAAATGATGGAGACAGGGCGTCAGCCTTCACATTCTTATCAGCAGGATGGAAGTGGAGCAAGAATTGAAATCTAGCGAAGAACAACGACCACCTGGCTTGGCGAGGATTTCGTCGTTGTACTGACTGTTAGTACGTAAGGTTCTTGTGGTAATAGGGTGAACCGTGCACTCCAGCAAGTGTCTCGATTCCTCTAATGCCAACTTGACTGCCAGCAACTCCCGATCCCTGATGGAATAGTTGCGTTCTGCCGGAAAGAATAATTTTCGAGAAGAAGCCACAGGCCACCGTCTTGCCCTTAGAGTTTTTCTTTACATAGTAGGGCTCCAGCACCAACGGAAGATTCGTCCACTTCCAGCAAGAAATGCAGAGAAGCAACAGGGTGATGGAGAACAGATGCTGAGGTGAAAGCGCTCTTGCACTTAGTAAATGCTGATTCTGCCTCCGGAGACCAAACCTTGGCGTTGACCCCCTTATTGGTGAGGGCTGAGATTGGAGCAGTCGGAGATGAGAAGTTCGGGATAAATTGCCGATAGAAGTTTGCAAATCCCAGAAATCTTTGTATGGACTGAAGTGGCCACTCTAAGACAGATCCCACCTTCTCTGGGTCCATCTTGAGGCCGTGGTCAGATACAATGTAGCCCAGGAATGGCAGAGAGTTTCTCTCTAGCACACATTTCTCAATTTTAACATATAGGCGATTCTCCCTTAACCGTGACAGAACTTTGCGGACCTGCTTCCGATGCGTTATCAAATCAGGTAAGTAAATCAGGATATTGTTCAGATAGATCACCACACAGATCCCGGAAAATGCCGTTTACAAACTCCTGGAACACAGCTGGAGCATTACACAGTCCAAAGGGCATCACATGGTATTCGTAATGGCCGTCTCGGGTGTTTAATTCCGTTTTCCATTCGTCTCCTTTACGGATACGGATCAAGTTATATGCCCCGCATAGATCCAGCTTTGTGAATACCTTGGTCCCACAAATTCTATCAAAAAGTTCTGAGGTGAGCGGAAGAGGATACTTATTCTTTACCGTAATTTGATTCAGACCCCGGTAGTCGATACACGGACGAAGAGATCCGTCCTTTTTCTTCATGAAGAGGAATCCGGCTCCGGAAGGGGAGGAAGATTTCCGGATGAACCCTCTCTCTCTCGATTCTTCTTTACGTAGGCGGACATGGCAAGGGTCTCTGGCAGGGAAAGAGGATAAACTCATCCTTTGGTGGTGAAGTGTTAGGGAGTAGATCAACAGGGTAGTCGTAGATGCGATGAGGGGGAATAGTCTTTGCTTCCCTCATACTGAAAAAAGTCTGCAAAACTAGAATAATGAGACCGTAGGTCTGAGAGTGACTAAAGCAGTGGATGCAAAACAGGACGAACCTGTGGCATTCAGCGGCTAAGGCATCTGGGCCCCCACTGGAGGACCTCTCAAGAATTCCAGTCGAGAACCTGAGCATGTAGACGAAGCCAAGGCAGGCCCAGTAAAACAGGATTGATAGCTTTAGGCAGGATGAGGAAGGTGATCTGTTCCGAGTGAAGAACTCTGATTTGTAACATAAGTGGTTTAGTGACGGACACAATAGAGTCGGGCAATGGTAGTCCATTCACAGAGGCAACAGCCAGGGGTCTCTCAAGAAGAACTGTAAGCAGATGTAGACAACCCACAAGATCATGCTGGATAAAATTTGCAGCTGCTCCAGAATCTAGATAGGCAGAGGAGAGTGATGTCTCCCCAGAGACGATGGTCACAGGAATAGTTAACATGGGAGAGGCTTTGACATTTGGCATCGTCCCGCCTAGGATTGTCTCCCCAACCAACCCTAGGTGCTGGAGTTTCCCAGCTTTTCTGGACATTGGCGCACGAAATGGTCATTAAGACTGCAAAACAGACACAGTTTTATTCTGTCTACCTGTGTAGGTTCCTTAGGTAGAGAAATAGGAGGGAACAATAGTGGTCTCAGGAACGAGGGTGCCAATCTGTGGAAACGCCTCTCCCCTTAAACCTCCAGAGCATGTTCCTGGATCCTCATGTCGACCCGGGTAGTCAACAGCATCAGAGCATCCGGGGTAGAGGGAAGATCGTGGGCTGCTAGCTCGTCTTTGATGTGCGAGGACAGTCCCTGCCAAAAGGTCGCCATCAACGCCTCATCATTTCATGCAAACTCTGCTGCCAGGGTACGAAAGGAGATAGCATACTCTCCTTCTTTGGACCCTCCTTGCTTGAGGGTTAGCAGAGTGGCCACTACAGAGGAAGTTCGACCCGGCTCCTCGAACACAGTACGAAAAGTCTGCAAGAATAAAGCTAGGTCCGATAATTCAGGTCCCTGTCGTTCCAAGATGGGGTTCGCCTATGCGAGGGCCTTGCCAGCGAGTTGGGAAATAATAAATGCTACCTTGGCCTCATCAGAGGGGAAGAGATGAGCTCGTAGTCTAAAATGAATAATACATTGATTGATGAACCCTCTACAGGCTCTAGAATCACCGTCATAGCGAGTAGGAAGAGGCAGCGAAACTATGGATCCATAACAGACAGGGGGAGTAATGGGCAGTGGAACGGCAGCAGCACCTGGAAGAGGAGCAGGAGGTTGATCCAGTCGGGCGATGATGGAGTTTACAGCCACGAGGAGTTCATCCTGGCATGCACGTAGGTCATGCATATACGTTTGTATCACCTGAACTGTGGTCTTAGATTGGCCAGCGGGTTCCATGGCCTGTGGCTGGAGCTTACTGTCATGATTTAGTGGTAGGTGAGCAGAGAGGCAGCTGGGCAAGTCACAGTCTATGCAAAGTCTATACAAGAAGTTCGTAGCACAAGGGTACCTGAGATAGTCCAGACGGTGGCAGAGGTTCTGGCACGGATGGGGCTAGATTTGGCAGGTTGCACCAGATGTGGCGGATGATTCCAGGGATGGCAGATGACACCAGACGTGGTGTATACCATCAGGCGTGGCAGGTTGTGCCAGACATGGTGGATAAAACCAGGGATGGCAGATGACACCAGATGTGGTTTATAATAGCAGGCGACACAACACGACTCCAACACTAGACAGGCTCAGGAACAAAACACAGCACGGATTACAGGATACGGGTAACAGGGCACGGGAACACTGGGAGAAGGATAACACTAAGGGACAATTTGCAATACGAACATGGAAAAACGACAACAACGCTCAGACAAGGAGTGAAAGGGCAGAGCCCTTTTTATAGCCCAGGGTGATGTGGGAAATAATGAATGAATTAATTACACATGTGCGCACTGGCTCTTTAAGGCCGGGAACCAGCGCGTGTGGACATTGCAGGATAGAGAGGCCGGATTCACTGACGTCTCACGGGAAGGAGACGTCCGCCAGAGGGGGAAGGTCTGCGGTCGCGGCCGTTAATAGTTAAGAGGAGGCGGCGGTCCGTGACGTGGCCATTACATATTCTCTCCATAAAAAAGGTACCTGATGAGACAGCGAAGAGAGCTTTATATCTTTCTTCCCTATTGGATCTGATCCTAGTTTTGTGCAAAACAATAGGGAATTCCATTGGGGCCAAATTGCAAAACTCAGAATGGTGTCGACTACCCACTGAGATCTCTGCCAGATGAACTAAGCCTTTGATAAAGTTGAAGATAGGTGGGCTACTGGTGTGAATGTTTCCGACCAAACTTTAAGAAACAGACTCCAAGAGGGTGGCATGAGGGCCTGACATCTTGCAGTGAGACTTGTGCTCACAGCCCAGCACCGTGCAGCTCGATTGGTATTCACCAGAGAACACTAGAATTGGGAGGTTCACCATAGGAGCCCCGTTCTCTTCACATATGAAAGCAGGTTCACACTGAGCACATGTGTGTCATGGTAAATGTTATGCTGACTGCAACATTACCCAGCATTACTGGTCTGGCGGTGGGTCAGTGATGGTTGGGAGAGACATATCCTTCGAGGGTTGCACAAACCTCCACGTAAGAGCCAACGGTACCCTCATTACTGTTATGTACCGGGATAAAATCCTCAAAACCATTGTCAGACCTTACGCAGGTGCAGTGGGCCCTGGGTTCCTCCAGGTGCAGGTCAATGTCCAGCAACATGTGTACCGAGTATGTAGTCAGTTCATAGATGACAGAGGCATTAATGCCATTTACTGGCCCTTATGCTCCCCAGACCTGAATCCCATTGAGAACCTCTGGGACAATATGAATCAGTGCATTCGACGACGCCAAGACTGGAACTCACTGATTCCCTAATCCAACTGTCTCATCAGGAGAATGCCCAGACGCTATTGGAAGTGCATATAGGCACCTGGGGACAATACACACTACAGGGTGACATTTGAGTGGCTGTGATAAAATTCATGCAAATCCACCTGTGATTTCAATTTCTTACTATTATATTCAGGGTGGTTTGGAATCCAGCGCTCAATTAGTAGATTATGTTAGATTCTATTGACCAATTATATGTCATTATATTCATAACGAATTACACAATTTATGTCAGTAAAATTTCAATCTTTCGTTCGAGTTCTAATGTGTGATTTAATTCTTTCCTTAATTTTTTTGAGCAGTATATATGATAATCAAAATAATCTCTATTGTATATCATTTATTGGGGAGATTTGTAATATCTTCTATGTCCCCAGTAACTTATTATATAATCATCACAGAAAGCAATCCATAGCTGCCATGTCCGACTTCAAAAGAGTATAATATGGCATTATATTATAGAAATTATATGGCATAGGATTCTTTCTAGCTGTGGTGATTCACACATATGGAAACAACATGAAAGATGTCATCGTGAGCACATGTTGATGTGTCTGCACGCCCAACATCTTTCACATTTTCAAAAGGAAGTGCATTGAACCTAAAGGCAACTATACATAACATGATTTCATGTTTGATAGAATATTTTGATAGGGTGCACAAGACTTAGATAATATGTCAAACAACTGAAAGGGCCTTAGTACCAATCTGTCGAAATATTGATTTTCAGGTTGTCAGCTACGATCTCAGCAACATTTAAAAAGTCTTTGCAACTATAAATCTAAAATGGAAATGATATTCTGCAATTCCAATTACTAATGTTTAATAATTTTCTTTTCCAATTATACAACATTATGTTAATTCTGCATCTAAACCTACATATCTATGGAGTAAATTTTACCACATAAGTATTAAAATTATGTACTTCTTAATTCTTAGATTAAAAATATATTAATGATATATCGTGCAGAGAACAATACCAAAATGGGTCGGACAGTCTATAGTTACATCCAAAACATCAAATATTCGTGTTGAAAATTACTCTATATATAAGGGACTATCAAATATTTATCAAAAATAATTCAATAGTCCACCAACACACAAAGATATAGGCCACATTTACTAATGCTGTCTAATAATTAGACAGCCTAAACTTAGACCAGGCAGGCACAAAATGGGCCAAATTTATCATAGTGGTGCATGCTTCATGATAATTCTGGCGCAATTGCATGACCTGTTAAACACTTTTCTCTTCCTACCAATTGTGTTTTGGATTATTTTGCTCCAGGATTTTTTGCCAATTTTTTTGTGCTCTCTTGGCACATTGGTGCATTTTATGCCATGCCCCCTTTCCGACAATCTGCATCAAAATTGTACTAAACTGTGCCAATTTGCGCCAAAATTTGGCGCACTTTTCAACACTTTCCGGACCCAGATACAGAAGTGCATCTGCCCATTGTTCTTATGTATAAATATTAAATATAAATATTATATCTGAATGCCAGGCAATGACATAATAAATATAAATATTTATATAAGTATTATAGTATAAATAAAAATAGTTATAATATATAAGGATAGTCCATAATAAATACATGGTTACTTGGAGAATCACCCAAAGGTAATATGTGTAATATTATTATTCTTGGGCCAACACAAATGGGCTGCCCTTTTCAATACATACCACAGGTTTTCAATTTGGTTCAACCTGGAGACTGAGAGGGCTATTGTAAAACTTTGATTTTGTATTCCTGCAACCCTTTTTTGGGTGGATTTTAATGTGTGTGTTCGAGGGTTATGTTGAAAAGTTAAAAAAAAAGAAGAAAAACTATGCCCAAATTTTCAGTCTTCTGGCAGAGGCAGATAGATTTTGGGATAAAATCTTCTGGTATTTAGTGGATTGTCATATAAATTTTAACAAGAGCTCTCAGTCCACTAGCACCAATACTACTAAAAGCATCATATTTGACAGTGGGAATCAGGTGTGTGTTTCGTTGTATATAGTCCCTTTTTTGATAAATGTGATGATGGTGTGCTTGAGCAAAAAGTAAAATGTTTTCTTATCTAACCACATCACATGATTCCTTTTGTGGTTTGTTGTTAAGTAAGGCTTAGTTCTTGGAACACTTCCAAAAAGCTCATGGAGGTGGCACTTAAAGCCCTCAATAACAGTCTGAAAAAAAAATCCTGCCACCTACCAATCTTCTTTTATTGAAAAGGAAAGAATAACAGCATCAGTTGCATTTCAGCTCTTCCCAGGCCTCTTTAAACATGCCCTGGAGGTGGCATCTAACAGTGGATTTTAACATTTGTAAACCACAAGGTTTGATTATTGCTTAACCCCTTAAGGACGCAGCCTAGTTTGGGCCTTAAGGCTCAGAGCCCATTTTTCAAATCTGACATATTTCACTTTATGTGGTAATAACGTCGGAATGCTTAAACCTATCCAAGCAATTGTGAGATTTTTTCTCGTGACACATTGGGCTTCATGATCGTGGTAAAATTTGGTCGATATACTCAGTGTTTATTGGTGAAAAATTGCAAAATTTAGAGAAAATTTTGCAAAAATAGCATTTTTCAGAATTTAAATGCATCTGCTTGTAAAACAGACGGTTATACCACCAAAAATAGTTACTAGTTCACATTTCCCATACGTCTACTTTGGATTGGCGTCGTTTTTTGAACATTCTTTTATTTTTCTTGGACGTTACATGACTTAGAACATAAACAGCAATTTCTCATATTTTTAAGAAAATGTCAAAAGCCTTTTTTTTAAGGTACCTCTTGAGTTCTGAAGTGGCTTTGAGGGGCCTATGTATTAGAAACCCTGATAAAACACCCCATTTTAAAAACTAGACCCCTCAAAGTATTCAAAACAGCATTTAGAAAGTTTTTTAACCTTTCAGGCATTTCACAGTAATTAAAGCAAAGTGGAGGTGAAATTTGCAAATTTAATTTTTCCTGCTGAATTTCAATTTTATTCATTTTTTTTTCTGTAACACAGAAGGTTTTACCAGAGAAATACTACTAAATATGTATTGTCCAGATTCTGCAGTTTTTAGAAATGTCCCACGTGTGGCTCTACTGCGCTCGTGGAATAAAATACAAGCCCCAGAAGCAAAGAAGCACCTAGTGCATTTTGAGTCCTCTTTTTTTATTAGAATATATTTTAGGCAGCATGCCAGGTTTGAAATGGTGTTGAGGTGCCAAAACAGTAGGAATCCCCCAATAGTGACCCCATTTTGGAAACTACACCCCTCAAGGAATTCATTTATGGTTGTTGTCACCATTTTGACCGCACAGTTTTTTCACAGCACCTATTTCAATTGGGCTGTGACATTAAAAAAAATAAAAAAAATTCCAATAAGATGTAATTTTTTATAAAAATTTCTTATTTTCACAGGGAACAAAATACTCCATTTTGTTGCCAAATTTCTCCTGAGTGCAGCAATACCCCATTTGTGGTGATAAACTGCCGTTTGGGCTCATGGGAGGCCTCAGAAGGGTGCAGATTTTGCTGGTTTGGTTTTCGGGTGCCATGTCACATTTGCAGAGCCCCAGAGGTATCAAAGCAATGGAAACCCACCAGAAGTGACCCCATTTTGGAAACTACACCCCTCAAGGAATTCATTTATGGGTAATGTGACCATTTAGACCCCATAGTTTCTTCACAGAACTTATTTGAATTGGGCTGGGAATGAAAAAAAATATATATTTTTTCCAATAATATGTCATTTTAGCTCATAAATTCTTATTTTCACAGGAAATAAAATACTCAATTTTGTTGCCCAATTTGTCCTGAGTGCGGAAATACCCCATTTGTGGTGATAAACTGCTGTTTGGGCCCATGGGAGGGCTCAGAAGCAAAGGAGCGCTATTTGTTCTTTGGAGTCCAGATTTTGCTGGATTGGTTTTCGGGTGCCATGTCGCATTTGCAGAGCCCCAGAGGTATCAAAGCAATGGAAACCCACCAGAAGTGACCCCGTTTTGGAAACTACACCCCTCAAGGAATTCATTTATGGGTGTTGTGACCAATTTGACCCCATAGTTTTTTCATAGAACTTATTTGAATTGGGCTAGGAATGAAAACAAAATTATTTTTTTCAAATAATATGTAGTTTTGGCTGAAAATGTCTTATTTTCACAAGAAACAAAATACCCCATTCTGTTGCGCAATTTGTTCTGAGTGCCGCAATACCCCATTTGTGGTGATAAACTGCCGTTTAGGCCCATGGGGGGGCTCAGAAGTAAAGGACCACCATTTGGCCTACTGGGGATTTTCTAGTGCGAAGTCATGTATGCAGAAGCCCCTTAGGTACCAGTACAGTTGAAACCTTCAAGAAGTGACCCCGTTTTAAAAACTACACCCTTAAGGCATTCATCTAGAGGTGTAGTGAGCATTTTGACCGGAGACATACAACCCATAAACTGTAATGTGGGTTCTCCCGGGTATGGCAATACCCTACATGTGGCTGTTATCAGCTGCCTGGGCACACAGCAGGGCCCAGAGGGGAAAGACGAGGGGGGATAAGTTGTGCGGAGTGCATCAGGGTAAGTAAAATTGGGGTAAATTATAAACCAAGGACTGTATGATAAATTTTAAAACACTCTTTCATACAGAGCTCTGGTTTTTCGGGACACGTGTCACATTGATATATTGTGTCATCCCTTATAGCAGACTTTGCACCTCTTTTGACTTTTTACCTTCTTGCCAGTTTGGGGAACTTCTCCTGGAAAGTGTTGCCCTGGTACGATGCGTGTGGCCCCGCTTCCAGAAGTACTGGGTGCCCCCCCCCCCTTCTTGTTCCCTAAAGATTAGGCTCTTGATAATCACCTCTTGAAATTCCAGGAAAGTTCCTGTCTGGCCTGCACATCGTTGTAGCACGTACGCATTGTACAAAGCCATCTGTATAATGTGCCCGGACAGATTCTTATACCACATCGCATGGCGCTGTAGGGCTTCAGGATTTGATCTGACAAGTCCATCCCTCCCATGTACCTTTTGTAGTCCAGGATGCAGTCTGGTTTTGGGGTGGCCTTTCCTTCATATATCCTAAACCTGTAGGTATACCCTGATGCACTCTCGCACAGCTTATACATCTTCACGCCATACCTTGCCCTCTTACCCGGCAGGTACTCGCGGAATTGAACCCTCCCTTTAAAATGTACCAGGGACTCATCAATAGAAATACACTTCTCGGGGTGTATGCTTGGGAAAACCGGGCACTGAAACGGTCTAATAGGGGTCTCCGTTTATACAAACGGTCAAAACTGGGGTAATCTCGGGGTGGGCACGTCTCATTATCAGTATAATGTAAGAAGCGAAGTATTGCCTCATTTATTTATTTTTTTAGGTTACAGTTCAGTTCTGAAGTTGCTTTGAGGGGCCCATATATTCGAAACCCCTATCAAACACCCCATTTTAGAAACTAGATCCCTCAAAGTATTCACAACAGCATTTAGAAAGTTTATGAACCCTTTAGGTGTTTCACAGAAATTTAGAGCAAAGTAGAGGTGAAGTTTACATTTTTTTTTTGTCAGAAAATCCTCTTTATTCCATTTTTTTTACAACACAATTGGATTTATCAGAGAAACGCAACTTAATACGTATTGCTCAGATTCTGCAGTTTAGAGAAATATCCCACATGTGGCCCTCGGGCGGTAACGGACTGAAGCACCGGCCTCCGAACCAAAGGAGCACCTAGTGGATTTTGAGGCCTCTTTTTTATTAGGCACCATGTCCGGTTTGAAGAGGTCTTGTGGTGCCAAAACATTGGAAACCCCCCAAAAGTGACCCCAATTTGGAAACTAGACCCCTTGAGGAATCCATTGTAGTTTTCTTGGGGTGCATGCGGCTTTTTGATCAGTTTTTATTCTATTTTTAGGTGGCGTGGTGACTAAAAAACAGCAATTCTACTATTGTTTTTTTATTCTATTTTTTTTACAGTGTTCACCGTGCGTTATAAATGACATATTCACTTTATTCTGCGGGGCGATACGATTACGGCGATACCAGATGTTTATAGTTTTTTTTTATCTCTTATGGCGTTTGCACAATAAAATAAGTTTGGTAAAAAATCATTCACTTTTTGTGTTACCTTATTCTAAGCGCCAGAACTTTTTTATTTTTCAATCAATAAAGCCGTGCGAGGACTTATTTTTTGCGTAACGAACTGTAGTTTCGATCAGTACCATTTTTAGGTACATGCGACTTTTTGATCTCTTTTTATACCATTTTTTGGGAGGTGAAGTGCCCAAACAATTGTGATTCTGGTACGGTTTATTATTATTTTATTTTACGGCGTTCACCGTGTGAGATAAATAACAAAATAATTTTGTAGTTCAGGCCGTTACGGACGCGGCGATACCAATTATGTATAGTTTATTTGTTTGTTTATATATTTTTATTAATAATAAACGACTGATAAGGTAAAAGGGGGGATTTTTACTTTTAATACTTTTAAAACTTTTATTTTCTTATTTTTAAACATCTTTTTTTTCCTTTTTTTTTACTTTATTACTTTGTCCCACTAGGGGACTTGAGGGCAGGAGGCCCTGATCGCAATTCTAATACACTACACTACATGCGTAGTGCAGTGTATTAGAACTGTCAGCTACTCACTGACAGCAAGCATAGTGGGTCCTGACGTTGTCAGGACCCACTAGGCTTCCGTCTATGGCATAGCCGGACGCCATTGTTTGGTGTCCGGTTGCCATAGTCACCATCGCCGGCTGCTATCGTGTAGCAGGCCGGCGATGGCAGCTTAACCCCTAAGAAGCCGCGATCTCTATAGAACGCGGCTTTTAAGGGGTTAATCAGTGGGGACACAGCGATCGGTCCCCGCTGTAGGAGCTGTGACAGCCGCTGTACGAGACAGCGGCTGTCACAGCTCCAGTATGTGTCGGGAGGACGGTCGAAACGGACGTTATTCCCGAGACGTACTATTAGGTCATGGAGCGCGAACGCTATAGTTACCATGACCTAATAGTACGTCTAGGAGCGGGAAGGGGTTAAATTACTGCAACATTCTCCTCTGTGACTTTCCCTATAACATTCTTGCCTCTTTCCAATCTATCCTCATCTCTGTTGCAAATACATTTCAAACTACTAAGGGTCAGTTCACACTGAGTTTTTTGGTGCTAATTTTAACGTGGAACCCGTGTCGGAATCAGCGCCAAAAAACGTCCGAAATCACTCCCCATTGATTTCAATGGGAGGCAGATGTGTTTTTATCTCGGACGGCTCTTGACCACTCGAGAAAAAAAAACATCTTTCTTGCCGCGGTTTCCGCCTCTGACTTCCCATTGAGATCAATAGAATGAAAAAAACCTGCGGTGCTGGGTTTTCGCAGCAGAAAAAAAGTGTTAAGACAACGCTGGCCGTGTGTATTAAACATATTAAAGGTCAAGTTAAAGCTCACTACATTTGTATATGGTAAGCTATTTCGCCTAACCTTTTTAATGAACATTTAAATCATCACGAGTATAGTTTATACTGTTTTGTTTTCCATACTTTAGCATGCCCTATGTTGAGCCGAAGCCCCACATACTTTGTTGTACGTTTAGTATTAACTCAATTTAATGAGAATAAAAAAATTTTTTACTTAAAGAGGCTCTGTCACCACATTATAAGTGCCCTATCGTGTACATAATGTGACCGGCGCTGTAATGTAGATTACCCCAGTGTTTTTTATTTAGAAAAATGATAATTTTTGACGGAGTTATGACCTATTTAAGCTTTATGTCCAACTGGGCGTGTTTTGCTTTTTACCAAGTGGACGTTGTGGAGAGAAGTGTATGACGTTGACCAATCAGTGACCAATCGGCGTCATACACTTCTCCCCATTCATTTACACAGCAGCATCATATTATTACTAGAACACTATATGCAGCCACATACACACAAACTAACGCTACTCAAGTGTCCTGACAATGAATAGACATTACCTCCAGCCAGGACGAGATGTGTTTTCAGAATCCTGACCACTTCGGTAGCACAGCGAGATCTCGGTGTAAATGACAGCTTACAGCGTAATCTCGCGAGACTACACTTGCTGTGCAGTAAATCACAGAGAAGTGCAGAGAAGTGTCAGGATTCTGAATACACATCCCGTCCTGGCTGGAGGTAATGTCTATTCATTGTCAGGACACTTGAGTAACGTTAATGTGTGTGTATGTGGCTGCACACCGTGTGCTAGTAAGAACACTATCTGCTGTGTAAATGAATGGGGAGAAGTGTAGGACGCTGATTGGTCACTGAATGGTCAGCGTCATACACTTCTCTCCACAACGCCCAGTTGGTAAAAAGTAAAACACGCCCAGTTGGCCACTAAGAAACTCATTAGCATAAATATAAAATAGGTCATAACTCCGTCAAAAATGATCGTTTTTCTAAATAGAAAACACTGCTGTCACCTACATTACAGCACCGATTACATTATGTAGGCGATAGGGCATTTATAATGTGGTGACAGAGCCTCTTTAACTGTAAATCCCAATTTGATTTCTGAGCTAAGACCTCAGGCAGTATAGCTGAAGCAGCAAAATCTGTGGCTATGTTGCAGACATTAAACTTTATGTACACTGAGACTTCACACACTGTGCCATATGGTATTGTGTGTGCAAACAAACAAAATACAATCCAAAGCACTGCTGATTCAAATCTTTCAGCAGTCAAATTGGAACTTACTCTCAAAAGTTTGATTTGCAATTTGTTCTCATTTTTATTTCTTAAATGTGAAAATAGTACAAAAGCTCTTTTTAAAAAAAAATTGTTTATTTCAAATTTTTCACAATTATATGATAGTGCAAGAAAAAGCACTAAAATACAATAAATGTATACATAACAAATTGTGTCATATAAAAGGACAAATAATGTCTCCGCAATCATCAGAAAAATGTCAGGAAAATAAGAAAATATAAAACAGCACTTATATGATACCCAGGACATTAATCTTACAATGTACAATGGGAGCATGTAGGAAGTTATCAAAACAAGTGAACCTGGAAGCCCTCAAATGTTCTAGTCCTACACATCTAATAGCAGAGTGCTATGGGATTCAAGCCAGAGGGTTGTAAAAATGTTTGGGGGCATTATTGTTGCCGATACAGAACCTTCAAAAATGGCAGCAAGCCATTAACAAAATGTAATCAGATCTGGGCCATCTTTCTAAGGGTATCAGCTTAATTAGCCATAAATAGGAGAATCTTTAGTAAATATTTGCCAATGATAAGGCCGGTGATCAGCGTCTTCTAGTCGGTCAAACCGACACAGCTTCGGGACCAGAAAAATGGGGGCTCCTAGCAAATCTTTTGGGACACCCACTACTTCTCTCCAAACATCTGCTATAGGGGGACAGAACCATATAAGATGCCAGAAATCAGCTCAGTGATCAGTCATTAATGGGACAGAGTGCCAATTGTAACCACAGTTTGGAAAATAGACCCCTTGAGGAATTCATTGTAGTTTTCATGGGGTGCATGCAAATTTTTGATCAGTTTCATTCTATTTTTTCTATTAGTTGTGGTGACTAAAAAACAGCAATTTTACTATTCTTTTTTATTCCTTTTATTTTACAGAGTTCACTGTGCACTGTAACTGACATATTTACTTCATGTTGCTGTCGATACGATTATGGCGACACCATATGTTTATAGTTTGTTTTATTTCTTATGGCGTTAGCACAATAAAATACTTTTTTTTTTTTAAATCATTTGCTTTTTTGAGGACGTTTTTTGCATAACGAACTGTAGTTTCGATCAGTACCATTTTTTGGTACATTTTACTTTTTTATCTCTTCTTATTCCATTTTATTAACCCTTTCAAGACCGAGCTCATTTTGACCTTCATGACCAGCCACATTTTCTCAAATCTGACATGTGTCAATTTATGTGTTAATAACTCTGGAATGCTTTTGCCTATCCAAGCGATTCTGAGATTGTTTTCTCGTGACATATTGTACTTTATGTTAGTGGAAAAATTTGGTCAATAAATTCATTGCTTATTTGTGAAAAACACCAACATTTTGAGAAAATTTGCAAAAATTATGATTTTTCTCATTTTAAATGTATCTGCTTGTAAAACAGATAGTAATACCGTGTTTCCCCGAAAGTAAGACAGTGTCTTACTTTCTTTTTATCCCCAAAAGCCCCACTATGTCTTACTTTCGGGGTAAGTCTTATATTGGAAAAAAATTGTCGAATTATTATTTATTTTTTTTTCACAAACTTTATTTAACTGTTTTACATTTTTTTTTTTAGTCCCACCAGGGGACTTCACTATGCGATGTGCCGATCGCATATATAATGCTTTGGTATACTTAGTATACCGAAGCATTATTGCCTGTCAGTGTAAAACTGACAGGCAACCTATTAGGTCATGCCTCCGGCATCGCCTAACAGGCAGATGCTGAAGGCAGACCTGGGGGTCTTTGTTAGACCCCCGGCTGTCATGGAAACCCGACGGCGACCCGCGATTTGTTTGCGGGGGCGCCGATCGGGTGACAGAGGGAGCTCCCCCCTCTGTCAAACACATTAAATGCCGCTGTCACTATTGACAGCGGCATTTAATGGGTTAAACTGCCGGAATCGGCGCGCGCTTCGATTCCGGCAGTTGCAGCAGGATGGCGGCTGTGTATAACAGCCGTGCTCCTGCCGCTGATCGTGTGGGTACAGTCTCAGTACCCGCGCCATCACAGGACGAATATATCCGTCCTCCTGCGCGAACTAGCAGCTGCTGAGGACGGATATATCCGTCCTTCGGCGTTAAGGAGTTAATACTGTGTGCATTACCGTATTTTAAGCAGGAGGCGGCATTGACAAGTGCAGGGGACGGCGCGGTGACGTATGGTGAGGGGGGCGGCGCGGAAGTGGGCAGGAGGCGGCAATACCCCCGTGTTTCCCCGAAAGTAAGACATATGTCTTACTTTCGGGGTACGGCTTATATTAGCCGACCCCCCTGAAACCCCCGATACGTCTTACAATCGGGGGTGTCTTACTATCGGGGAAACACGGTACCACACAAAATAGTTACTATTTTATATATTCTATATGTCTACTTTATATTTGCATAGTTTTTTGAACATTATTTTATTTTTCTAGGATGTTACAACGTTTAGAACTTTAGCAGCAATATCTCACATTTTCAAGAAAATTTCAAAAGGCTATTTTTACAGGGACCAGTTCAGTTCTGAAGTGGCTTTGAGGGCCTTATGTACTAGATAGACCCCATAAATCACCACATATTAAAAACTGCACCCCTCAAAGTATTCAAAATAGCATTCAGAAAGTTTCTTAACCCATTAAGCGCTTCACAGGAATTAAAGCAAAGTAGAGGTGAAATTTACAAATTTTATTTTTTTTGCTGAAATTCATTTGTAATTTATTTTTTTCTGTAACACAGAAGGTTTTACCCGAGAAATGTAACTTATTATTTATTGCCCAGATTCTGCAGTTTTTAGAAATATCCCACACGTGGCTCTAGTGTGATAATGGACTGAAACACAGGCCTCAGAAGCAAAGTAGCACCTAGTGGATTTTGGGGCCTCCTTTTTTTAGAATATATTTTAGGCACCATGTCAGGTTTGAAGAGGTCTTGTAGTGCCAAAACAGTGGAAATCCCCCAAAAGTGAGACGGTTTTGGAAACTACACACCTCAAGGAATTTATCTAGGGGTACAGTTAGCATCTTGACCCCACAGGTATTTTGCTATATTTATTGGAGTTTGTCTGTGAAAGTGAAAATCTACTTTTTTTCTGAAAAAATAGAAAAAAAAAATATTTGCAAGGAATAAAGATTAAAAAGCACCCCAGAACTTGTAAAGCTACTTCTCCCGATTACGCCAATACCCCATATGTGGTACTAAACTGTTGTTTGGACCCACGGCAGAGCTCAGAAGGGAAGGAGCACCATTTGGATTTTGAAGCGCAGATTTTGCTGGATTGGTTTTCAGTGCCATGTCGCGTTTGCAACGCCCTGGAGTAAGCAAAACAGTGGAATCCCCCCAAAACTGACCCCATTTTGAAGACTACACCCCTCAAGGAATTGTTCTAGGGGTATAGTTAGCATTTTGACCCAACAGTTTTTTTGCTGAATTTAGTGGAATTAGGCCGTGAAAATGAAAATCTACTTTTTTCTGAAAAAACATAGAAATGTTTAATTTTTACAATGAATAAAGGAGAAAAATTACCCCAAAATTTGTAAAGCAATTTGTCCTGATTACAGCAATACGCCATATGTGGTAATAAACTGCTGTTTGGACCCACGGCAGGACTCCGGAGGGAAGGAACAATATTTGGCTTTTGGAGCTCAAATTTAGCTGGAATGGTTTTCGGGTGTCATGTCGCATATGCAAAGCCCCTGAGGTTCCAAAACAGTGGAAACCTCCCAAAAGTCCCTTTAGGGGACTGGAACGAGCGATCATTAGGTCGCTGGTACAATACACTGCAATACTAATGTATTGCAGTATAATGTCGTTTTACAGGCTCCTGTAACAGCGCGATCGCTGTTCCTGTCCGTTAGTCCCGGGTGTCAGCTGTAATACACAGCGGACACCTGCAGAATATGGAGTGTGCGCAGCGCATGAGCCCGCTCCATATATAACCCCTCGCACCACGACATGCTATTAAGTCGTGGTGCGCCAAGGCGTTAATGCGCAGCAGATGGTGCAAAGTGAAAATTAAAATTTTCCACTGATATGCCATTTTAATGCACAATATATTGTGCCCAGTTTGTGCCACTGAAGACAAATACCTCATACAATGTTAAGCGGGTTCTCCCGGATATAAAATATCATATATGTGGACGTAAGCTGGTGTTTGGGCACGCTGTGGGGCTCAGAAGGGAGGGAACACCATTTGGCTTTTGGAGCGCAGATTTTGCTTGGTAACTGTTCTGTTTGGGGTTTTGCTGGTATTTCAGTATATGATGTGGGGGTATGTGTAAATTGGGCAGAGTACATCAGGACATAATAAGAGGGTATAATAATTCGGTAAATAAATAATAATCCGCAGATATGTGGCCGATGTCGCACTGATAAATGGCGCCCGATCCTATGCGCTTTTGGAACACTGTGCACATTTTGCATCGCCATAATCTGAGAGCCAGAACTTTTTTCTTTTTTCTCCAACGGAGCTGTGTGAGGGCTTATTTGTTGCGGGACACTCTGTACTTTCATTAGTACCATTTTAGGGTACATGTGATTTTTTTTTATCACTTTTTATTAGATTTTTTTGGAAGCAAAGTGACAAAGAAACATAAATTCTGACAATGTTTTTTGTATTTTTTTTTTTTACAGTATTCACCGTGCGCTATAAATGACATTTTACTTTATTCTGCGGGTTGGTACGATTACGGCGATACCATATGTATATAGGTTTTTTATGTTTTGTGGCGATTGCGCAATAAAATCACTTTGATAAAGTGATAAAGAGCCATAATTTTATATTTTTCCGTCAAAAAAGCGGTGTAAGGGCTGTTTTTTTGCAGGACGGGTTGTAGTTTTTATTGGTACTATTTTGGCGTACATGCGACTTTTTGATCACTTTTTATTCTATATTTTGGGAGGGTTGATGACCAAAAAAAAGTGATTCTGACATTGTTTTTGAATTATTTTTTTTGCGGTGTTCACCGTGCGGGAAAAATAATATTATAGTTTTATAGTTTGGGTCGTTACGAACGCGGTGATATCAAATATATGCACTTTTTTTAACATTTTCATTTTTTTCCTATAATAAAAGACTTATTATAGGAAAAAAAGCATTATTGTTTTATGTAAATTTTATAACTTGTTTTTACACTTTTATAAAACATTTTTATTACTTTATTTATTACTTTTTACTTGTTTTACTTGAAGACTGGCAGCACTGATCGCTGCTATAATACATTACACTACCTAGGTAGTGTAACGTATTATAAACTGTCAGTGTGACGCTGAGTGTCACACTGACAGGAAGCTTATGAGGATCAGCATCCGTCTGGTTCTCATAGGCTGCTGTGCATGGCAGACCCGGGGGCCGTTGTGTGGCCCCCGGTTCTGCCTTATAACCGACTGTAGCACCTGCAATCGGTCCCCGGGAAAGTTTGTTGTAGCAACAAACTTTCCAGTTTGTTATAGCAACAAACTTTCCAGTTCGTTGCTACAACACACTTTCCCTGCGATCACATGACCGGGACCTGAAGTAATCAGGTCCCGATCATATCTCCGGGAACAGAGGCAGGTGATAACAGCGCGATCCGGGTGTCAGCGCTGCTCTGAGACACCCGGATCGCGCTTTTAACACCCACCGTGAATTCACGTCGGCACTGCACAGAGCCCAGCAAGTGCCGACGTGAATATACAGTGGGCGGTCGGGAAGCGGTTAAGATGAAGTGACCAAAAAATTGTGATTCTGGTATAGTTTATTATTATTTTCTTTTACGGCGTTCACCGCGCAGCATATATAACAAAAAACTTTTGTTGGTCAGGCCGTTACAGACACGGCGATACCAATTATGTATGAAGCCATGATCGCTATTCTAATACACTGCACTATATGCGTAGTGCAGTGTATTAGATATATGAGCTACTCACTGAAAGCAAGCATAGTGGGTCCTACTTTTGTCAGGCAACCATCGTCACCCACAATTTTGTCTCGGAGCGTAAATGTTGTTTTAACCCCTAACAAGCCACGATCGCTACTGTATGATACAGCAGTTGCCACAGCTCCTATGTGTGCCAGGAGGGGGGCCGGAACGGCGGTTCCTCTCGTGACGTACTATTCCGTCACTGAGCGCGAGCGATGCGCTCATCAAGACGGAATAGAACGTCAAGGGGCGGGAAGGGGTTATACACCAATTGTAAAACATAGTTATTATCCTAATTGCACCAGAATTCCCAACCCTGTATAACCATAAGCTCATTAAGCAAAGGATTTCCCCAAAGTACTCAATTACAGATGTTACCCTCTAACACATTAAATACACAGCGGCAAGAAACTTTAACTTGACTTTTTCAATGGCTCTTTAATGGCTTTTGTTGTGTAATATCGAACTGCAGCAAGTTATCAGAGTCAAGATCAACTGTGCTACATCTGTAGTCATAGGCTCTGAGACATTAAAAATGTTCTGATATGCGACCATACCTGGTGAGCTACTGTATACATTGGTTTACGAAAGAAAGGGGTTCTCCCTTCTTAGAAAACCTGAAGGCTAGAGTGCTTGAGTCTTGCCTAGAAAGAAGAAGAAAAAAACAACACGGCACCACATGGTTCAAGTCACCAGACAAAAATAATGCAAAGTGAGTGGGTAAAGGGGATTAACCCCTTTAGGACACAGCCTGTTTTGGCCTTGTGGCACAGCCAATTTTTTTCAAATCTGACATGTGTCACTTTATGTAGTAATAACTTCAGAATGATTTTACCTATCCAAGTGATTCTGAGATTGTTTTCTCATGACATGTTGTACTTTATGTTAGTGAAAAAATTTGATTAATACATTTAATATTTATTTGTGGAAAAACACCAACATTTTGAGAAAATTAGCATTTTCTTAATTTTAATGTGTCTGCTTGTAAGACCAGTAGTAATACCACACAAAATAGTTACTAGTTTACATTACTCATATGTCTACTGTATGTTTGCATAATTTTTTGAATGTCCTTTTATTTTTCTAGGACGTTACAAGGCTTCGAACTTTAGCAGCAATTTCTCACACTTTCAAGAAAAATTCAAGTCTATTTTTTCAGGGATCAGATCAGTTCTGAAGTGGCTTTGAGGGCCTTATATATTGTACTTTATGATAGTGGAAAAATTTGGTCGATAAATTCAATATTTAATAGTGAAAAACACCAAAATTTTGAGAAAATGTGCAAAACTTAGCATTTTTCTAAATCTAAATGTATCTGCTTGTAAAACAGATAGTAATACCACACAAAATAGTCACTAGTTATCATTTCCCATATGTCTACTTTATGTTTGCATCGTTTTTTGAACGTCCTTTTATTTTTCTACGAGGTTACAAGGCTTAGAACTTTAGGAGCGATTTCTCACATTTTCAAGAAAATTTCAAAAGGCTATTGTTAGGGATCTGCCAGGTACTACGTCTAGGTATACTCCTGGGATTAATCAATCCACACCTGAGGCCAGACCTATTAGACTGACACCGTCTCCCATCAACCAGGGTGGCAGGCTCAGGAGTGGGAGAGCCTATCGCGGCCTGGTCAGTCGGAGTTAGCTCCGCCCCCTGTCCTTTATTACCTGCCGCCCAGTTGTACCCCGTCGCCTAGGGCGGGTCGTTGCAAGTAGGCAGGGACAGGGCGGTGGGTAGATTAGGGCTCACTTTCCCTTCACCTCCTTCCTGCCATTACATAATTACAAGCCCATACCTAGTCTACCATTCTCCTACGCTGACGCTATCATGGACCCCCTTGAGACCCTGACCCAGCAGATGCAGGGCCTCTCCCTACAGGTCCAGGCCCTGGCCGAGAGGGTCAACCAGGGTGACGCTGCCTTAATAGTACCCCTCACCTCACCTCTAGAACCCGACCTCAAGTTACCTGACCGGTTCTCAGGGGACCGTAAGACGTTTCTCTCCTTCCGGGAGAGTTGCAGACTGTATTTCCGCCTAAAACCCCACTCCTCAGGTTCCGAGAACCAGCGGGTGGGTATCATCATATCCCGACTCCAGGAAGGGCCCCAAGAGTGGGCCTTCTCCTTGGCTCCTGACGCCCCTGAACTTTCCTCTGTTGATCGTTTTTTCTCTGCCCTCGGACTCATTTACGACGAGACTGACAGGACTGCTTTAGCCGAGAGTCAGCTGGTGACCTTACGTCAGGGTAGGAGACCGGTTGAGGAATACTGTTCTGATTTTAGAAAGTGGTGCATAGCTTCTCGGTGGAACGATCCGGCCCTAAGGTGCCAGTTTAGGTTAGGATTATCTGACGCCCTGAAGGATCTGCTGGTTAGCTACCCCTCTTCTGACTCCCTTGACCAGGTTATGGCCCTAGCAGTACGACTTGACCGACGTCTCAGGGAACGTCAGCTTGAACGTTTCAATGTGCTCCCCTCTGACTTTTCTGCGATCCCCCCGAGGTCCCGTCCCCTCGCCCCTCCACGGAGGACTCGGAGGTACCTATGCAACTCGGGGCCTCCATGTCCCTTCGACAACGTAGGGAGTTTCGCAGAATGAATGGTCTCTGCTTCTACTGTGGGGACGACAAGCATCTACTGAACACCTGTCCCAGGCGCAAGAATAAAAAGCCGGAAAACTTCCGCACCTAAGTGATCATCGGGGAGGTCACTTGGGCGCACAGGTATTTCCCGTTAATGTGAAACGCAATAAAATTTTGCTTCCCTTTCAGGTCTCGTTTGCTGGCCGGTCTGCCACAGGCAGTGCTTTCGTAGATTCTGGCTCATCTGCTAATATCATGTCTGTGGAATTTGCTATGTCTCTAAAGATGCCTTTTATTGATTTACCTTATCCTATCCCTGTAGTAGGTATCGACTCAACCCCCCTTGCTAATGGTTATTTTACTCAGCATACTCCTGTTTTTGAACTCCTGGTTGGCTCCATGCATTTGGAGCAGTGCTCTGTACTGGTGATGCAGGGATTATCGTCTGATCTGGTATTAGGTCTTCCCTGGTTGCAGTTGCATAATCCCACGTTTGATTGGAATACTGGGGAGCTTACCAAATGGGGTAATGAATGTCTTATGTCATGTCTTTCTGTTAACTCTATTTCTCCCTGGGAGGAGGTAAACACGCTTCCGGAGTTTGTTCAGGACTTCGCCGATGTGTTTTCTAAGGAGGCCTCCGAGGTGTTGCCCCCCCATAGATATTACGATTGCGCCATCGATTTGGTGCCTGGTGCCAAGCTTCCTAAGGGTAGGATATTTAATCTTTCATGTCCTGAACGTGAAGCTATGAGGGTGTATATCCAAGAATGCCTGGCCAAGGGTTTCATTCGCCCCTCGACTTCTCCTGTAGGTGCTGGCTTCTTCTTCGTGGGGAAGAAGGATGGTGGTCTTAGGCCGTGCATTGATTATCGTAACCTGAATAAGGTCACCGTAAGGAACCAGTACCCACTTCCTTTGATTCCGGATCTTTTTAATCAGGTTCAGGGAGCCCAATGGTTTTCTAAGTTCGATCTACGGGGGGCATATAACCTTATCCACATCAAAGAGGGGGATGAGTGGAAAACTGCGTTCAACACACCCGAGGGTCATTTCGAATACCTGGTCATGCCCTTTGGGTTGTGTAATGCCCCTGCTGTCTTCCAGAATTTTATTAATGAAATCCTGAGAGATTACCTAGGTAATTTTCTTGTTGTGTACCTTGATGACATACTGGTGTTTTCCAAGGACTGGTCCTCCCACGTGGAGCATGTCAGGAAGGTGCTCCAGGTCCTTCGGGAGAATAATCTGTTTGCTAAGACTGAAAAATGTGTCTTTGGGGTACAGGAGATACCATTTTTAGGGCAAATCCTCACTCTTCATGAATTCCGCATGGACCCTGCCAAGGTTCAGGCTGTGGCGGAATGGGTCCAACTTGCCTCCCTTAAGGCGTTACAGTGTTTTTTAGGGTTCGCCAACTATTACAGGAGATTTATTGCCAACTTCTCGGTCGTCGCTAAGCCTCTTACGGACCTTACTCGCAAAGGTGCTGATGTCCTCCATTGGCCCCCTGAGGCCGTCCAGGCCTTTGAGACCCTCAAGAAGTGCTTTATCTCGGCCCCCGTGCTGATTCAGCACAACCAAGAGGAGCCATTTATTGTGGAGGTTGACGCATCCGAGGTGGGAGTGGGGGCCGTCTTGTCCCAGGGTACCAGCTCCCTCACCCATCTCCGCCCCTGTGCTTACTTCTCTAGGAAGCTTTCGCCCACGGAGAGTAACTATGATATTGGCAACTGCGAACTTCTAGCCATTAAATGGGCTTTTGAAGAGTGGCGGCACTTCCTGGAGGGGGTCAGACACCAGGTAACGGTCCTTACGGATCACAAGAATCTGGTTTTCCTAGAATCGGCCCGGAGGCTTAATCCTAGACAAGCTCGGTGGGCACTATTCTTTACCAGATTTAATTTCTTGGTTACCTATAGGGCTGGGTCCAAGAATATTAAGGCTGATGCTCTGTCACGTAGTTTCATGGCCAATCCTCCTTCCGAGAAGGATCCTGCTTGTATTTTACCCCCTTGTATAATCGTTTCTGCCAGGGATTCTGATTTAGCTTCTGATATTGCGGCTGATCAGGGTTCAGCTCCCGGGAACGTCCCTGGGGACAAACTGTTTGTTCCCCTGCAATACCAGCTAAGGGTACTCAGGGAAAACCATGACTCCGCTCTATCTGGTCATCCTGGGCACCAAACACCTCATTACCAGAAACTATTGGTGGCCTGGGTTGCCTAAAGACGTTAGGGCTTACGTCGCCGCTTGTGAGGTTTGCGCTAGGTCCAAAACCCCTAGGTCCCGACCTGCGGGCCTACTATGTTCCTTGCCCATTCCCCAGAGACCTTGGACCCATATCTCCATGGATTTTATCACCGATTTGCCCCCATCTCAGGGCAAGTCGGTGGTGTGGGTGGTAGTAGACCGCTTCAGCAAGATGTGCCACTTTGTGCCCCTTAAGAAGTTACCTAACGCCAAGACGTTAGCTTCTTTGTTTGTGAAACACATCCTGCGTCTCCATGGGGCCCCAGTCAATATCGTTTCTGACAGAGGGGTACAATTTGTTTCCTTATTTTGGAGAGCTTTTTGTAAAAAGTTGGAGATTGATCTGTCCTTCTCCTCCGCCTTCCATCCCGAAACTTATGGCCAAACGGAAAGGACTAACCAATCCCTGGAACAATATTTAAGGTGTTTCATCTCTGACTGTCAATTCGATTGGGTCTCATTCCTTCCCCTTGCTGAATTTTCCCTGAATAACTGGGTCAGTAACTCGTCAGGGGTCTCCCCGTTTTTCTGTAATTTCGGGTTTAACCCAAGGTTCTCCTCCGTTTCCCCTGGTTGTTCCAATAATTCTGAGGTAGAGGATGTTCATCGGGAACTGTGCACAGTCTGGGCCCAGGTTCAGAAGAACCTAGAGGCGTCCCAGAGCGCACAAAAGATTCAGGCTGATAGTAGACGTTCTGCTAACCCCCGGTTTGTCGTCGGGGATTTGGTCTGGTTGTCGTCCAGGAACTTGCGCCTTAAGGTCCCGTCCAGGAAGTTTGCTCCCCGATTTATTGGACCTTATAAGATCATTGAAGTCCTCAACCCTGTATCCTTCCGTCTGGAGCTGCCCCCATCCTTTCGCATACATGACGTCTTCCATGCCTCCCTCCTTAAACGCTGCTCCCCGTCCTGGTCCCCCTCGAGGAAACCTCCTGTTCCCGTTCTCACCCCTGAGGGGGTGGAATTCGAGGTGGCCAAGATTATGGACAGTAGGATGGTCCAGGGCTCCCTCCAGTACCTGGTCCATTGGAGAGGATACAGGCCGGAGGAGAGGACTTGGGTACCTGCCCGTGATGTTCACGCTGGGGTATTGATCAGGAGGTTCCACCTTCTCTTCCCTACTAAACCGGGTCCTCTTAGTAAGGGTCCGGTGGCCCCTCATAAAAGGGGGAGTACTGTTAGGGATCTGCCAGGTACTACGTCTAGGTATACTCCTGGGATTAATCAATCCACACCTGAGGCCAGACCTGTTAGACTGACACCGTCTCCCACCAACCAGGGTGGCAGGCTCAGGAGTGGGAGAGCCTATCGCGGCCTGGTCAGTCGGAGTTAGCTCCGCCCCCTGCCCTTTATTACCTGCCGTGTTCTCTTCCTCAGTGCTTGTAATTCTTCTGGATTTCTGGCCCCACTGCTGCTTGCTCCAGCCTGCTTCTGCCGTGCTTCTGCCTTGCTGCAGTTCCGCTTAACCTGCTTCGCTTTGCCCCTGGCTTGCTTCCTTCTCCGTGCTCACGTTGGTATACTCCACTTCATCCTGGTCCTGACTATTCATTCACCGCTCCGTTTCCTCGCGGCGTTCCGTGGGCTACTGCCCCTTCCCTTGCGTGTTCCCTGTTTGTTCTCCCGTGCACTTAGACAGCGTAGGGACCGCCGCCCAGTTGTACCCCGTCGCCAAGGGCGGGTCGTTGCAAGTAGGCAGGGACAGGGCGGTGGGTAGATTAGGGCTCACTTTCCCTTCACCTCCTTCCTGCCATTACAGCTATTTTTACAGGTACCAGTTTAGTTCTGAAGTGGTTTTGAGGGCCTTATATATTAGAATCCCACAATTCATCACCCCATTTTAAAAACTTCACCCCTCAAAGTATTCAAAACAGCATTCAGAAAGTTTCTTAACTCTTTAGGCGTTTCACTGGAAATATAGCAATGTAGAGGGGAAATTTACAAATTCCATTTTTTTTGCTGAAATTCATTTGTAATACATGTTTTTTTCTGTAACACAGAAGGTTTTACCAGAGAAACGCAATTAATATTTATTGCCCAGGTTCTGCAGTTTTTAGAAATATCCCACATGTGGCCCTAGTGTCCTAATGGACCAAAACACAAGCCTCAGAAGCAAAGGAGCACCTACAGGATATTGGGGTCTGTTTTTTTTTAGATTACCGTATTTTTTGGACTATAAGACACACCTGACCATAAGACGCAGGTTTTAGACAACAGAAAATAGGAAAAATATTATTTGTTAAAAAATAATTTATTCTGTTTCACCACATTCTGAGAGCCAAAACTTTTTTTATATTTATTTTATCGATTGAGCGATGTGAGGGCTTATTTTGTTGCGGGACGAAATTATTTTATTTTTTACATTGTGCTTAGGGAAAAATGGGAAAAGGATTTTTTTTTACACTCCTAAAAATGTATCTAAAATTATTTTTTTTTTTACACATTTTATTAGTTCCCCTAGGGGACTTGAACCAGCGGCCACTTGGTTACATGTGGAGTTACTGAAACAGCATAAAAATACGCTGTTTCCCTAACTCCCATAGTAGTGAATGACAGTTACGGAAGCAGTGTAGCATGCGAGCTACGCTGTTTCCGTAACTACTGTTGAGTTCTACTGTTCAGTTCTATGGGAGTTACGGAAACATCGTAGCTCCGTGAGTTACACTGTTTCAGTAACTCCACATGTAATCAAGTGGCCGGGAGAGAACAGAAAGCTAGAACGGGCTTTAGGGGGCCCCGTTCTATAGATAGGTGCGGGTCCCAGAGGTGGGACCCGCATCTGCCTTACATTTATGACATATCCTGTGGATATATCATGAATGTCCATCATAGAAAAACCCCTATAAATGCCACGGACGCTATTGACCGCGACATTTAACTAGTTAAAGGGGTTTACCATAAAACACATGTATCCCCTATGCACAGAATAGGGGCTACATGTGAGATCGCTTGGGGTCCGACCCTTTGGGACCCCCAGCAATAAGGAGAACAGGGGAGCGAAAGTCACCCAAAGCGCTACATGAGAAGCCTGGACTTCCGGGTTTTGTGTCCGGCTTATCTGTTCCGCAGCTCTATAGAGATCAATGGAGAGCCGATCGCGCATGCGCACAAGAATCCCATTGATCTCTATGAAGCTGCCGGACACAGAACGCGGAAGTCACAGCTTCTCATGCAGCGCTCTTGGTAACTTTCGGTCCCCGTTCTCCTTATCAATCACACATGTATCCCCTATCCTGTGTATAGGGGATACATGTGTTTTATGGAACAACCCCTTTAAACTGCCAGGAACAGCGAAATTGCTGTTCCTGTGCGTTATAGCAGCATGTCAGAAGCTGACACCTGCAGTGTATGGAACGGGCTCAGCGCGTGAGCCCGCTCCATACATCACCCCCTCCAGCTCCATGATGTGCTGGCACGTCATGGGTCGAGAAGGGGTTAAGTAATGAAGCGGTCATGGCGCCTGGCGATGCTGGGTCCCTTGACTGCGGACTATAAAACACAGGGACTGTTTAGCAAGATTAATTCTTGCTAAAAACTGCGTCTTATAGTCCGAAAAATACGGTATATTATAGGCACCATGTCAGGTTTGAAGAGGTCTTGTGGTGCCAAAACAGTGGAAACTCCCCAAAAGTGACCCCATTTTGGAAACTACACCTCTCAAGGAATTTATCTAGGTGTATAGTTAGCATTTTGACTCCACAGGTATTTTGCTATATTTATAGGAGTTAGTCTGTGAAAATGCATAGAAAAAACGAAAAAAAACATAGAAATTTAATTTTTACAAGGAATAAAGAAGAAAATGCACGCCAACATTTGTAAAGCATCTTCTCCTGATTACGGAAATACGTAAATGGTAATAAACTGCTGTTTGGACCCACAGCAGGGCTCAGAAGGGAAGGAGTGCGTTTTGGATTTTGGAGCGCAGATTAGATTGGAATTAGGCCGTGAAAATGAATATCAACATTTTGATCAAATGTTGAATTTTTTCATTTTCACAAGGTACAAAGGAGAAAAAGCCATTCAAAATTTGTGTCACACTCTCTCCCGAGTATGACAATACCCCACATGTGGTAATAATTGTATTTTTAAAATTAATTAACCTTTGCAGGACCGATCCTTTTTTGCTTTTCTATTTTAGTTTTTAACTCCCCGCCTTCCAAACGCCATAACTTTTTTATTTTTCCATCAATAGAGCTGTGTCAGGGCTTATTTTTTGCAGGAAGAGTTGTCGTTTCTATTGACACCATTTAAATTACCATATAATGTACTGGGAAACTGAAAATAAAATGAAATTGGAAATTAAAAAAACTGTGATTCCTTCATTGCTTTTTGGGTTTAGTTTTTACCGCTTTCACCGTGCGGTAAAAACAACAACTTAACTTTATTCTGTGGGTCAATATGATTACGAAGATACCAAATGTATATTGTTTTTTTTTATATTTTACTACTTTTACAAAGAAAAAAATATTTGTTAGAAAAAAAAAATTGTTTTGTATCAACACATTCTGAGAGGCATCACTTTTTTATTTTTTTGTTGATTGAGCGGTGTGAGGGCTTATTTTTGGCGGGACGAGCTGTAGTTTTTATTGGTACCATTTTTTTGTACATACAACTTTTTTATCACTTTTTATTACATTTTATTTAGAGCTGATCCAAAAACTGTGATTTTGGCGTTTTAAATTCTTTATTTCTTACGGCGTTCATTATGCGCTAAAAATTACAGTTTTACTTTATTCTGCGGGGTCGGTACAATTACTGCGACACCATATGTATATAGTTTTTTTTTATGTTTTGCAGCGTTTGCACAATAAAATCACTTGTTTATAAAATAATAAATTTTCTATGTCATCATATTCTGAGAGCCATAAAATGTTTATTTTTCAGTCAAAAATGCGGTGTAAGAGCCCTTACACCGCATTTTTTACTTCTTACGAGACGGGTTGTAGTTTTTATTGATACTATTTTGGGATACAGGCAACTTTCTGATCACTTTTTATTCTATATTTTGGGAGGGGTGGTGACCAAAATATAGTGCTTCTTGCATTGTTTTTTGTTTATTTTTTTTGCGGTGTACACCGTGCGGTAAAAATAACAAGATAGTTTTATAGTTTGGGTCGTTACGAAAGCGGTGATACCAAATATGTGTACAGTTCTTTCATTTTTCTCCTATAATAAGTGGCATATAGGAAAAAAAATATTTTATTTTTACAGTTTTGTAAAACATTTTTATTAACTTTTTTTAACATTTGTTTTACTTTCTACACTTTCTTTTTTTACCTGCAGCTCTGATTGCTGCTAGAATACATTACACTACCTAGTAGTGTAATATATTCCAACTGTCAGTGTGACTTCACAGTGGCTGGTCCTCATAGACTTCCATACATGGCAGACCAGTAGTCTGGCCTCCGGATGCCATCACAAGCATCAGCAACCCCCACAATTGCATGGGGGCTTGATGTGCTACAAACCCCCTAAATGCGGCAATCGTAATTGAGCGCTGCATTTAAGGGGTTAATTGCCAAAATCAGCAGCGATGAGCCGTTGATCGGCAACAGTGGAGTCTCAGCTGCCAGTTCCCAATGCACACTGTCACCGACACTGTCACCGACAGTGTGCATCGGGAATGACACAGTGACTTCCTGTCACTTTGACAGGAAGCCTATCAGGAGGCTGGTACTGATAGGCTTCCGTACATGGCAGACACAGAGTACATTACTTGGCCTCCGATTGCCATGCTAGCCATCTGAAAACCTCATGATTTCATTGTGAGGTCTGCCGATGTGCTAGAAACCCCTAAAATTTGGCGATTGCAATTGATCGCCACATTTAAGGGGTTAATTGCCAAAATCAGTGGAAATGAGCCGCTGATCGGCAACAGTGGGGTGTCAGCTGTCGGACACAGCTGGCCTCCCAGTTCCTGTGCACACTGTCGCCGACAGTGTGTACCGGGAACCGCGCAGTAACTGTAGTCCTCGTGCGCTAAGACACTGGCCACCAGGACGTACAGTTGCGTCGTGGTGTGCTTAGGGATTAAACTCACCTAGTGAGGTTGTGCAACTTCAGGCACAACACTGATGCAGGCGAAGAGTAATGTTAAGATGTAGCTAAAGCTAGGTCCAATCCGGGGCGTTGTTGTTCCTCATTGATTTCTATGGGGAAAATCAGTCCACTTTCCGCAGCAATAATTGACATTCTACGATAATAAAATTACACACTGCAGGTGAATTTCTAGATGGAATGTTTCCGCAGCATGTGGATGACATTTGTTAAATCACATCCACTTTGCTGCTTCTGTATTACGTTGCGTATTATCCGTCTGCAATTCCGTCTGCAATTCCGTTAAATGTGGACAAGCCCTTAGGGGTACAATATTGACTTATCCTAATTGATGAGCAGGTCTGAATATGCGCCAAACTTATCAATCAGTCAAATGACAGTTCCCAGGTAGGGCACCGAATCCTGCAAAAACAGAATAAGGTTGTCAGTGTATAGAGTTAATTAAAAAGGAGGCCATTAATTTAGATTTGACACCATTCTGGTAGAAACCCTGAAAATCATCAGAGTGCTGAGATGGATAGCCAGAACCTAAATCGCAAGGTAGGGAGAAAGAGGGGGATAGTTTAATTAATCTCTTTAATTAATTTGTATCTATTGACGCTTTGCATAAAAGTAATATTTTTAAAAAAGCTTGTTTATAAACATCAATTGTTATAAAATCCTGCAATATACCTTAGTATAAGTTAGCTAATTTAGTTATACCTACCAGAGTAGCAGCTATAGCAGCTATGGGTAGAAGTACCAGGGTGACAGGCATAACAGCTGCTATGGGAGCCAGAAGCTAAGTGGGCCCATCTTCACTCAAGAGTTGAGATGCAGTTAGTGATCTCTAGGATAATGAAAATGGAGAGTGGAGTCGTAAATATAATACAGATCAATGAAAAATCAAGGAAAGGTGGTAATGGTCCATTCTAAGTTTTGCTATCAGATCACTAATTCAGATGTTTAGGCCTACGATACAGACCCATCATCCTTAAACCACCAACAGCATACAATATATACATTTGCAAGGGGAGTTTGAAGACCTACTGATAGTAAAGTTATTTTATGAATTTATTGAAAATGTACAGCTTTTATAAAAATGTAATTCTCAACTTTCTGTCGTTGCGACTAGAGCACGATCCGTATACATTTTTTGCAGCTCTTATTGACCTGAATCAGAGCTACATAGAAATCTGCCCCATAATGCTAATATAAATAGTTCCATAATATGCCTGGATAGTGGGATAAAAACCATATAGTACCATACATTGCCCAAATAAATAGGACAAAAAATGCCCAGATAATGCCAGACAGCCTTCAAATAGTGTAATACAATGCAATTTAAATTGTGTCATAATTACCATATGAATAGAATATATAGCGCCCATATGAAAAGGATTATATTGTATTCATATAAATTCATGTCATGTCAATATCGGGATCTAGTTGAATTTAATATAGCATACAATTTTAGGTATCAGTCGAAATGATAATTTGCATACGTGGATAAAAAAGAAAGTCAGTGCATTGAAAATGGATATAAAAATGGTTCAACCTAATTGACCAATCTAAATAATAGCGCACGGAATAAAAAATTTAAGAAGCTGATGCATGCAATATGCATATTTTACCATATTTTGAATTCCTCCTCTCAGCAGATTTCAGGAAGGAAGTTTTGTCTGAAAGAACAGCGCAAGCAAGCGATAGGTAATATATAAACCTTGCTCCATTTTCATGGGACATTTCAAAGCGTGCCCTTCAAGAATATATTGCCAACGAGTATCTTGTAGCATTTATTGCACCACTTGCCTGTTTCAGTATTTCTGGTGATTGAGATTTATTGCTTTCCTCTTGCTTTGTGTGTAATTTATCACATCTCTTAACCAGGTAAAATAGAACCAACAAGAGTACATCTGAAGGCTGCAATATTTCAGTTATTGGAAGAATCAATGCAGGTCAAATGTGCTCAGGTTGTTAGCAAATTTCCTTCCAAGCTTATTACTTCTGGAACATCTAGTCATACAAGGATTCCTTTTTACAGTAGATATGATTTATGATCAAATTGCTATAATGCCTTCAGAATATGAATAATCATGCTTGCCAGTTTTAGAAAATGGAAACAGATAAAGTGATTTACAAAGGAACATAGATTTGTCATGTATTATTTTATTGTAGTGTTGTATGTTTTTTTTTGTTTTTTGCTATGTTGCTTGAATGGTCTTCATTTATGTTGAGAGATATCATTTTAATTAGAGAGATATATTTGCATTTCTAAATTTGACTTGAGAGAGCTGAAAATCTAAAATTAGTATTTTAGAAAATAATTGTTATGATGAGCTGTGTTAGTTACTCTACCTTTAGGCTTCTTCCACAAGTGCATATTTGTAAACGTCCGTGATACGGATCCTTAATACGGACCTATTAAGGATGATAATGCACCAGTAGGTCATCCATATTTTATCAGTACTGCATCAGTATTACAGATCCAAATTACTGATGGTCTTCTAGGGAGAGAATTGAATGACAAAAGATAGTCCCTTTGGCAAACGGATGAAATACGGATGACATACGGATCACATATGGATCAAATACGGATGAATCCATATTTTAATCACACTCCATAAACTTCAATGGGCGTTTTCCAACTGCAATACGGATGAAAATACTGCATGCTGCAATATTCTCACGCACATATTTCATGCGCCCATGTGAATAGCCTCATTGAATAACATTAGCTCTGTTATATGGTCCGCAAAAAATGGATGGAATACGGATGTAAAAAAAAGCTTGTCTGAAAGCTAGGGCTACATGGCGCTACTGAGGACAGAAGTTGCAAGCTCTTTGTGACCATCACAAGAATTCCGACCATGGCGAAGATCCAGCAACTGTTGCATAACTTTTTTTGCCCCAAGTTTGAGGCCATGTAGCCCTAGCCTTATGGTAAAATGATAATAGAATTTAAAAAAAAAGAATCAATAAATAACAGTTTATAAACATTTTGTTAAGCCATCTTATACCATGTTGTGTTGTCTGTACAGTAATTAGTGTCATATAATAAGGTGAATTAAAGCAGATATGTCACCTGAATATAGAATTTAATGGCAGCATATTATGGAGACAGGTCCTCTTCTCTGAAATGGCACAAAAACATATTGTGCCGTTTTGCTAATGGTCCCTTCATGTAGGGAGGGGGCAGCGATAATGACCGCTTTAATAACTATGAGGCAGATAACTATAACTCCACTGTATTCTGTGTTACACTTTATTAGCCAAATGGCACAATATTATTCTTTTTTTTTTGTGTTATTTGAGCTAATTGTACATCGGACCTTTCCCCATAATATGCTGTGCTTAACCAGGAGAGCGTAGTACAGTGACAGATCCATTTTAAAATTTGTGTCACCAGAATAGTAAATTGTAGCTGTGGAACCAATTTATAATTTGTGCCAATGGTTCCCAACTATTACATCTTAATTATAATTACAACAATAATTATAGTAATAGTGTCCTCTTATGTAGCAATGGTGTCAATGGGCACCAACAGAGACTAAGGCCATGTAACAGACATAACAAACATAAACATTGTATGATTAAATCTATGTAAATTTCTAATACACTTAGTGTTTCAACCACTATTTTTAATATAGTTACATACATAGTATTACATAATTAGTAGGGCTGAAAAAAGATATATTTCCATCAAGTTCAACCAAGGGATGGGAGAAAGAATTTTGTTTCACCCCTATTGAATGTTTTACATTTTTTTTTAATAAAATAAATAAATAAATACAAACAATTGCACTTAAGGAATTAAACATTCTGCCCTAAAAAGGAAAAATTCCCTCCTGATCTGAAGTCACGATCGGACTCAATCAACATTTAACCCCTTCCCTTATTTTTCAAATCTGACATGTGTCATTTTATGTGGTAATAACTTTGGAATGCTCTTACCTATCCAAGTGATTCTGAGACTATTTTCTCGTGACAGCTTGGACTTTAAGTTAGTGGTAAAATTTGGTCAAAAAGCCAAATGGCGCTCCTTCTCTTCTGATCCTTGCCCAAACAGCAGTTTATGACCACATATGGGGTATGTACGTACCTCAGAGAAGTTACTTTACAAATGTTAGGGGGCTTTTTCTTCTTTATTCCTTGTGGACATTGTTTGTTTTTTTTTAGCTAGAACTACATCTTACTGGAAAAAAATTTAAATTTTTAATTTTCACATCCAAATTCTAATAAAATCTATGAAACACCTGTGGGGTCAAAATGCTCACTACACCACTAGATAAATTCCTTGTGGGGTGTAGTTTCCAAAATGGGTAATTTTTTAGGGTGTTTCCTTTTTTCGCATCACAAGACCTCTTCAAACTTGACATGGTGCCTAAAATATATTCTAATAAAATAAAGGCCTCAAAATCCCCTGTGTTCTCCTATGCTTCTGAGGCCTGTGTTTCGGTCCATCAGCACACTAGGGCCACATGTGGGATATTTCTAAAAACCGAAGAATCTGGGCAAAAATATTAAGTTGTGTTTCTCTGGTAAAACCTTCTGTGTTGCAGGAAAAAAATAATTAAATATGAATTTCTGCAAAAAAAATTACATTTGTAAACTTCACCTCCACTTTGCCTTAATTCTTGTGAAACCCATAAAGGGTTAAGAAACTTTCTAAATGCTGTTTTGAATAATTTGACTTGTGCAGTTTTTTTAAAATGTGGTGACTTATGGGGGTTTGTTTGTATAGGCCCCTCAAAGCCACTTCACAACTGATCTGGTCCCTGTAAAAATAGCCTTTTGAAATTTTCTTCAAACGTACTTGAAACGTCCTAGAAAAATAAAAGGATGTTCAAAAAACGATGCCAATCTAAAGTAGACATATGAGAAACACCCTACATGTGGCCCTAATCTTTTGCCTTGACATTCGACCAGGCTCAGGAGTGAAAGAGTACCATGCGTAATTGAGGCCTAATTTGGCGATTTACAAAGTATTGGTTCACAATTGCAGAGGCTCTGATGTGAAATAATAAAAGAAACCCCTGAGAAGTTACCCCATTTTGGAAACTACATCCCTCAAGACATTTATTAAGGGGTGTAGTGAGCATTTTCACCCCACAAGTCTTTTCCATAAATGGATGGTGCAAAAGTGAAAATGATACCCTACATATGCCATTTCAGTGAAAAATATGTCGTGCCCAGCTTGTGCCACTGGAGACACACACCCCAAAAATTGTTAAAAAAGGTTCTACCAGATATGGCGATGCCATACATGTGGAAGTACACAGCTGTTTGGGCACGTTGTGGGGCTCAGAAGGGAGGGAGCGCCATTTGGCTTTCGGAGCGTGGATTTTGCATGGTAGTAGTTTTGTTTGGAGTTTTACTGGTGTTTCAGTTTATAATGTAGGGATACATGCAATCCGTGCAGAGTACATCAGTCCCATAGTCAGGTGGTATAATTATGGGTTAAAAAAATTAAAATAAAATAATCCATAGATGTATGTTACGCTGTTAAGCAATCCCTTCTGCACAGGCCAGTGTCCCACTAATAAATGTTCTTTACTTATCCCCCTTTTGGTCCGCACTCTGCACCTTTGCAGTTTGGGGAATTTTGCTGGCAAAGTGTTGTCCTGGTATAATACGGGCACCCTCGCTTCCAGCAGATATGTTTGGGCCCTACAGTTCCTGGTTCCCTAATTTTAGGGCCTTGATAATTTGCCTCTTGAAATAGAAGAAATGTACCCCTCGGGCCTGCACAACTGCATATTTTTTATTTTCTGAAATATTGGAGCCTTAACTTATTTTATTTTTTCATAGATGTAGTGGTATGAGGGCTGCTTTTTTGCGGGACGAGGTGTAGTTATTATTGGTACCATTTTGGGGTACATGCGACTTATTGATCACTTTTATCCTATTTCTTGGAAGGCAAGTTGACCAAAAAACAGCGATTCTGGCATATTTTTTTCATACAGCGTTTACCATGCGTTATAAATTACATATTAACTTTATTCTGCGGGTTAGTACGATTCCGGCGATACCAAATTTATAGCACTTTTTTATGTTTTACATCTTTTTGCACAATAAAATTACTTTTGTAAAAATAATGTAATTTTTCTGTCGCCATGTTGTAAGAACCATAACTTTTTCATTTTTTCGTCGACGGAGCTGTATGGGGCTTGTTATTTGCGAGACGAGCCATAGTTTTGATAGGTACCATTTTTGGATATATGCGACTTTTTGATAACTTTTTATTTAAATTTCTATAGGGCAAAGTGACCAAGACACAGAAATTCTGGCATCTTTTGTTGTTTTTTTATGCTGTTCACCGCGTAGAATAAATAATATAATACTTTTATAGTTCAGGCCCTTATGGTTGCAGCAATACCAAATATGTATGTTTTTTTTCAATAATAAAGGACTTGATAAGGGAAATAGGGCGATTGTGTTTTATTTTATTACTTGAATCTTTTATTATATTTTTTCTAACTTTTTATTTCACTTTATTTACACTTTTTTTTTTGCACTTCTTTTAGTCCCACTAGGGGACTTGAAGTTCCAACTGTCAGATTATTTTTCAAATACATTGCACTACCTTTGTAGTACAATGTATTAGATCTATCAGTCGTTCACTGACAGCAAGCCAATTAGACTTCGCCTCTGGGCGGGGCCTGATTGGCTTCCGTAATGGCAGAGCAGGAGGCCACTATTAGGCCTCCTGTTACCATAGCAGCAGTCGGCAGCCCTGGGAACGCATAATATGGCTGCCGATCTGCTGCCAACCACTAAGATGCAGCGTTCGCTGCATCTAAGGGATTAATGGCAGGAATCGGAGCTAGCTCCAGTTCCTGCCATTACAAGTGGATGTCAGCTGTAACATACAGCTGACATCCATCGCTGATGACGCCGGCTCCTGAGCCGGCACCATCTTGCCAGCGGTTACAGAAGCTTTTAGACCCCGCCTCTGGGCGGGGCCTGGAAGGCTCTCGTACAAGGCAGACTGGGAGGCCAGTATTGCGGGGTGCCGAAGAGCTACAAATCCCTTTAATGCAGCGATCGCTTTTGACCGCTGCATTTAAAGGGTTAATGGCGGGGATCGGAGCTAACTTCAGTCCCCGCCATTACAGCAGGGTGTCAGCTGTAAGATACATCTGACATCTGGTGATGGTGGCACCGACTCAGCTTCTGAGCTGGTGTCCACCATTTGTCATATGGATACGGCAAGATGCGGGAAGCACTAGCTTTCCATGACGTATCCATACGACAAATGCCGGGAAGGGGTTAAACAAGAATTCTATATTGACATACTGGTAGGCACTTACACTACCGTTCAAAAGTTTGGGGTCACCCAGACAATTTTGTGTTTTCCATGAAAACTCACACTTATATTTATCAAATGAGTTGCAAAATGACTAGAAAATATAGTCAAGACATTGACAAGGTTAGAAATAATGATTTTTATTTGAAATAATAGTTTTCTCCTTCAAACTTTGCTTTCGTCAAAGAATGCTCCATTTGCAGCAATTACAGCATTGCAGACCTTTGGCATTCTAGCTGTTAATTTACTGAGGTAATCGGGATAAATTTCACCCCAAGCTTCCAGAAGCCCCTCCCACAAGTTGGATTGGCTTGATGGGCACTTCTTGCGTACCATACGGTCAAGCTGCTCCCACAACAGCTCTATTGGGTTGAGATCTGGTGACTGCGCTGGCCACTCCATTACAGTTAGAATACCAGCTGCCTGCTTCTTCCCTAAATAGTTCTTGCATAATTTGGAGGTGTGCTTTGGGTCATTGTCCTGTTGTAGGATCAAATTGGCTCCAATCAAGCGCTGTCCACAGGGTATGGCATGGCGTTACAAAATGGAGTGATAGCCTTCCTTATTAAAAATCCCTTTTAGGCCTCATTTACACGAGCGTGTGCATTTTGCGCACGCCAAAAACGCAGCGTTTGGCGTGCGCAAAAGGCACTTGACGGCTCCGTGTGTCATCAGTGTATGATGCGTGGCTGCGTGATTTTCACGCAGCCGCCATCATAGAGATGAGGCTAGTCGACGTCAGTCACTGTCCAGGGTGCTGAAAGAGTTAACTGATCGGCAGTAACTCTTTCAGCACCCTCGACAGTGAATTCCGATCACCATATCGAGTAACCTGTTTAAAAAAAAAGAGGTTCGTACTTACCGAGAACTTCCCGGCCGTTGACTTGGTGACGAGTCCTTGGTGACGCGTCCTTGGTGACGCGCCTCTCTTGACATCTGGCCCCACCTCCCTGGATGACGCGGCAGTCCATGTGACCGCTGCAGCCTGTGCTTGGCTTGTGATTGGCTGCAGCTGTCACTTGGACTGAATTGTCATCCCGGGAGGTCAGACTGGAGGAAGAAGCCGGGAGTTATCGGTAAGTCAGAACTTTTTTTTTTTTTTACACGTTCACGTATATTGGGATCGGAAGTCACTGTCTAGGGTGCTGAAACAGTTTAACTCTTTCAGCACCCTGGACAGTGACTGTCTCCTGCCGGGTTCGGTCAAAACGAGTTCGGCCGAACCCGGTGAAGTTCGGTTCGGTCATCTCTAAGACACTCCGTTCGGATGTTTGTAAACAGAAAAGCACGTGGTGCTTTTCTGTTTACATTCAGTTTGACAGCTCTTGCGCGAATCACGCAGTTCGCACGGAAGTGCTTCCGTGCGACCTTCGTGGTTTTCACGCACCCATTGACTTCAATGGGTGCGTGATGCGCGAAAAACGCAGATTTTTAGAACATGTCGTGAGTTTTTTTCAGCGCACTCACGCTGAGCAAAACTCACGGACTGTCTGCATGCCCCCATAGACTTATATAGGTACGTGCGACCCGCGTGAAAAGCACGCGAGTCGCACGGACGTATATCACGTTCGTGTAAATAAGGCCTTACCTTGTACAAATCTCCCACTTTACCAGCACCAAAGCAACCCCAGACCATCACATTACCTCCACCATGCTTGACAGATGGCCTCAGGCACTCTTCCAGCATCTTTTCAGTTGTTTTTTGTCTCACAAATGTTCTTCTGTGTGATCCAAACACCTCAAACTTCGTTTCGTCTGTCCATAACACTTTTTTCCAATCTTCCTCTGTCCAATGTCTGTGTGCTTTTGCCCATATTAATCTTTTCCTTTTATTAGCCAGTCTCAGATATGGCTTTTTCTTTGCCATTCTGCCCTGAAGGCCAGCATCCCGGAGTCGCCTCTTCACTGTAGACGTTGACACTGGCGTTGACACTTGCGGGTACTATTTAATGAAGCTGCCTGTTGAGGACCTGTGAGGCGTCTATTTCTCAAACTAGAGACTCTAATGTACTTGTCTTGTTGCTCAGTTGTGCAGCGGGGCCTCCCACTTCTCTTTCTACTCTGGTTAGAGCCTGTTTGTGCTGTCCTCTGAAGGGAGTAGTACACACCGTTGTAGGAAATCTTCAGTTTCTTGGCAATTTCTCGCATGGAATAGCCTTCATTTCTAAGAACAAGAATAGACTGTCGAGTTTCACATGAAAGCTCTCTTTTTCTAGCCATTTTGAGAGTTTAATTGGACCCACAAATGTAATGCTCCAGATTCTCAACTAGCTCAAAGGAAGGTCAGTTTTATAGCTCCTCTAAACAGCAAAACTGTTTACAGCGGTGCTAACATAATTGCACAAGGGTTTTCAAGTGTTTTCTAGTCATCCATTAGCCTTCTAACACAGTTAGCAAACACAATGTACCATTAGAACATTGGAGTGATGGTTGCTGGAAATGGGCCTCTATACACCTATGTAGATATTGCATTAAAAACCAGACGTTTGCAGCTAGAATAGTAATTTAGCACATTAACAATGTATAGAGTGTATTTCTGATTAATTTAATGTTATCTTCATTGAAAAAAACTGTGCTTTTCTTTCAAAAATAAGGAAATTTCTAAGTGACCCTAAACTTTTGAACGGTAGTGTATATATTTTTGTTCTAAGAAATGATCTAAGTCTTTTTTAAAGCCATCTACTGTTCCTACTGTACAAGCTCCTGCTGTAGGATATTCCACAGTTCTTATGGTAAAGAAGGCTTTCTGCCTTGTCTTTTTGAGGGGTTGTTACATGAAACAGGGTTTTACCATATTTTTTGTATGGGCCACTTATATACTAATACAAGCAAACTATTTCCCCCCTTAGCCGTCTCTTTACAAGGCTAAATAAGTTTAATTCTTTGAATTATTCCTCATAACGAAGGGGCCGTACACATATATCCGTTGTCCGTTGTCCGTTTCCCTCCAGCGTGTTGCAGAAAAGCCAGAGGGAAACTGATGCTAGAACAGATCCCATAGCATTCTATGGGATATGTTCTGGCAGAGGCAACATCAGTTATGGCACTGTACGGTGCAGGAGCCGGATCCAAAAACATTACCTGCAGCATTTTTGGGTCCGGCTCCCAGAGATGTCACGCGCCGTATGATATCTTAATTAACTGTAATCGGATAAACGCCGGGTGTTGCTGCATCCACCTTCCGGCAGCACCCGGCGGGAAGGTAGATGTGAGCAGGAGCGGAATTTAGTGACCCCCCTGTAGATAATGCCACTGTAGCTGTGGCCAAAGATTCCCTCCAGGAGGAGCTCCTGACACCACTGTCCATATATAGACAGTAAGATCAGGGGTTACCGTTAGGTGCGGAATCCCCGGTCAATGCCCCTTATTAGTTAGGTTGCTCTTCTTTGTATTTCTTCCAACTCCAGGGCATCCTTTCTATGAACTGGAGCCCAGAACTGAACTGCATATTCTAGATGACGCCACACTAATATGTGGTAAAACAAGTAGAAATTATCGAGGCACTCACCGGATATTCAACAAACTTCTTTATTTCTGGATCTCGGTCAGGATGTGGAATTCCACATCCTGACCGAGATCCAGAAATAAAGAAGTTTGTTGAATATCCGGTGAGTGCCTCGATAATTTCTACTTGTTTTATTCAAGCTACATTGTGCTGTACTGATCGATGAGCACCTCCGGGCAACTTGGCTGCTACAATCAGCAAATATAAACAAACCATTTTATACACTCCGTTTATACCAGTGGTTCTGGTTCAGCAGTGCCAGCCGTTTTTTCCTTCTTTCTTACTAATATGTGGTTAAGTGGTAATATTATATCCCTTTCCCGTGAGTCCATGCCTCTTTTAATATATAACAGTATCCTACTGGCCTTAGCAGCAGCTGATTGGCATTGCATGCTGATATTTAGTCTACGGTCTCCAAATACACCCAGATCCTTCTCGACAAGTGACTCTCCCAGTACAGCTCCCTCTAGGACATATGATGCATGCAGGTTGTTGGTACTCAGATGCATAACTTTACAATTATGTACATTAAACTTCATTTGCCAAGTGGATGCCGAAACACTCTGTATCCAAGTCGGTTTGTAATTTATGAACATCTTCCATAGACTGAACAATACTACATAGCTTGGTGTCATCTGCAAAAATAGAAACAATGCTAATAATCCCATCCTCTATATCATTAATAAATAAGTTAAATAATAGTGATCCCAGCACTAAATCTTGGGTTTCACCACTTATAACCAGGGACCATTCAGAGTAGGAATCATTGACCACAACTCTCTGGATTCGGTCCTTGAGACAATTTTCAATCCAATCACAAACTACACTTTCTAAACCTATTAACCTAAACTTCTGACAATAAAGTGCAATAAAGGGGATGGGGAGAGCATTTTAAACATACCTTTTTTCTCGGTCATGCAAGATGTATGACCCGAGAAATCAATGTTTAATTTCCTCAGCGTGCCGTTCACAAGTGCCAAAGGACTTGATGTGCAAGTGCTCCTGCACTGCACACTCCAAGCCCCTACCCTCTGTTCTTAGTGACGGCTCTAGCGGTCTCCTGATTGACCGCTAGAGCCGTCACTCAGAGCAGAAAGTGGTACTTGCAACCCCGCTCATCTAATCAATTAGACCGCATCTATGCCATTAGAAAGAGGGGTGGCTCCCTCTGACGTCCCGCAACCCCCCTGCGACGCGATTGTGAAGTGTCAATGGCTGTTATGGCAGCCTAATGAAGGCCCCCAGGTCTGTCATCTTTGTGCTCTTATTAAGCCTTGCCAGAGGTAGGGCTTAATAGACGTTTGTAAAAATCACAATATACTGCAATGCATTAGTATTGCAATATTTAAGGCAAGCAATTCAATGATCACTGGTTCAAGTCGCCTTGGGGACTAATAAAAAAAAAAATAAAATACAGTTAAATAAAGTTTCTTTAACATATAATATATATATATATATATATATATATATATATATATATATATATATATATATATATATATATATTAAAAGTAAAAAAAACAACACAAAGCAATGTAAAAAAAAAAAAACTAACAAAAAAATGAACATAACTGCTATTACCACATTCGTATAAGTCGAAACTATTATAACACAATATTATTTAACCCGCACGGTGAACGGAGTAAAAAAAAAAAAACTGTATTTTTCGGTCACCTCATCTCCCACAAAAATTAGAATAATATGTTACCAAAATGGTAACAATAAAAACTGTAGCTTGTCTTGCAAAAAAAAAAGCCCACATATGGCTCAATCAACGGAAAAATAAAAATGTTAAGGCTCTCAGAATATGGCGACACAAATCAAATTTATTTTTAACAATTTGTTTTTTCCTTGCAAAAATAGTAACACATAAAAAATTTATATGCATTTGGTATCACCGTGATCTTATTGACCCACATAATAAAGTTTAACCCGTTAGTGACCGGCCCATAGTGTTTCTACGTCGGTCACTAACGGGCCGTTTTCCGAAGCCATAGACTTTTTACGTCGCGGCATCGGAATAAGTAAACAGAGCAGGGAGCTGTCAAATCTCCCTGCTCTCAGCTGCCAGAGGTAGCTGAGGGCTGGGAGCGTCCCTGCTCTGCCGGGTGAGATCGATATTAGTATCAATCTCACCCGTTTAACCCCTCAGATGCGGTGCTCAATAGCGAGCACCGCATCTGAGTGGTTTTGGAGAGAGGGAGGGAGCTCCCTCTCATCCAACTGACACCCGGCGATAAGATCGCCGAGTGTCTGTGTCTCCGATGGCAGCCGGGGGCCTAATAAAGGCCCCCAGGTCTGCATGTAATGAATGCCTGCTAGATCATGCCTCTGGCATGACCTAGCAGATGCCTGTCCGTTTTAAACGGACAGGCAGTAATACACTGCAATACAAAAGTATTGCAGTGTATTATAATAGCGATCGGAGGATCGCATAGTGAAGTCCCCTAGTGGGACTAGTAAAAAAGTTAAAATAAAAGTTTCATAAAGTTAATAAAAAAAAATTTGAAAAAAAAATGAAAAACCCACTTTTCCCCTTACAAACTGCTTTACTATTAAAAAAACAAAATAAAGTTAAAAAGTTACACATATTTGGTATCGCCGCGTCCGTAATGACCCCGACTATAAAGCTATTACATTACTTAACCCGCACGGTGAACGCCGTAAAAAATGAAATAAAAAACGACGACATTTATAAATGTTGTGCTTTTTTCTAAGTCATTCATTTGTAAACTGACTGAAGAAGGAGCCTCTGTGCTCTGAAAGCTTGCATATAGAACTTTTATGGTTAGCCAATAAAGGTATCATACCTATTATACTTTTGTCTAATTTTGACACAAAAGTATTTAACATTTCATATTGTCTCTGGCTAACAAGGTACTACACTATTTTTTACTGTACGAGGTTTTAACAAAAAGTTACATTCCCAACAAGCTCTGTATTGTTAGAAATTACCAGATCCAAGAGCGTCACTTGTAGTTTGCTCTTCCTCAACTTATTGTAGGATAAGTTTATGGCCTAGTTGGTGGAAGTTTCTCTCCTTTGCAGTTTTAACAGTACCATGGCACCAATCAATATCTGGGTTATTAAAATCTTCCATTATAACTACTGTACAAGCCTGTGCTACCCACTCCCTTTATTTATATAGCTGACCATCCATTTCCTCAGTTATATTGCTTACAATCTTCACCCACTATTGCCTCTTTCACACTCATCTTCATATCACTTCTAACACCCCTTCCAAAACAGTATAAAACCCTGTAGATTTACAGCCCAATCATGTGCAGAGTCCAGTCATGTTTAACCCCTTAAGGACGCAGCCTAGTTTTGGCCTTAAGGCTCAGAGCCCATTTTTCAAATCTGACATATTTCACTTTATGTGGTAATAACGTCGGAATGCTTAAACCTACCCAAGCGATTCTAAGATCGTTTTCTCGTGACACATTGCGCTTCATGTTCGTGGTAAAATTTGGTCGATATATTCAGTGTTTATTGGTGAAAAATTGCAAAATTTAGAGAAAATTTTGAAAAAATTGCAATTTTCATAATTTAAATGCATCTGCTTGTAAAACAGACAGTTATACCACCCAAAATAGCTACTAGTTCACATTTCCCATATGTCTACTTTAGATTGGGATCGTTTTTTGAACATTCTTTTATTTTTCTTGGACGTTACAAGGCTTAGAACATAAACAGCAATTTCTCATATTTTCAAGAAAATTTCAAAAGCCTATTTTTTAAGGTACCTCTTGAGTTCTGAAGTGGCTTTGTAGGGCCTATGTATTAGAAACCCTGATAAAACACCCCATTTTAAAAACTAGACCTCTCAAAGTATTCAAAACAGCATTTAGAAAGTTTTTTTAACCCTTCAGGCATTTCACAGGAATTAAAGCAAAGTGGAGGTGAAATTTGCAAATTTCATTTTTCTTGCTGAATTTCAATTTTATTAATTTTTTTTTCTGTAACACAGAAGCTTTTACCAGAGAAACACTACTAAATATGTATTGTCAAGATTCTGCAGTTTTTAGAAATGTCCCACATGTGGCCCTACTGTGCTCGTGGACTAAAACACAAGCCCTAGAAGCAAAGAAGCACCTAGTGCATTTTGAGTCCTCTTTTTTTATTAGAATATATTTTAGGCAGCATGCCAGGTTTGAAGAGGTGTTGAGGTGCCAAAACAGTAGGAGTCCCCCAATAGTGACCCCATTTAGGAAACTACACCCCTCAAGGAATTAATTTATGGTTGTTGTTAGCATTTTGACCACCCAGTTTTTTCACAGCACCTATTTCAATTGGGCTGTGACATTAAAAAAATGACATTTTTTCCAATAAGATGTAATTTTTTATCAAAATTTCTTATTTTCACAGGGAACAAAATACTCAATTTTGTTGCCCAATTTCTCCTGAGTGCAGCAATATCCCATTTGTGGCAATAAACTGCCGTTTGGGCCCATGAGAGGCCTCAGAAGGGAAGGAGCGCTGTGTGTTCTTTGGAGTACAGATTTTGCTGGTTTGGTTTTCGGGTGCCATGTCGCATTTTCAGAGCCCCAGAGGTATCAAAGCAATGGAAACCAGCCACAGATGACCCCATTTTGGAAACTACACCCCTCAAGGAATTAATTTATGGGTAATGTGACCATTTAGACCCCATAGTTTCTTCACAGAACTTATTTGAATTGGGCTGGGAATTTAAAAAATATATATTTTTTCCAATAATATGTCATTTTAGCTCAAAAATTCTTATTTTCACAAGAAATAAAATACTCCATTTTGTTGCCCAATTTGTCTTGAGTGCGGCAATACCCCATTTGTGGTGATAAACTGCCGTTTGGGCCCATGGGAGGGCTCAGAAGGAAAGGAGCGCTGTGTGTTCTTTGGAGTCCAGATTTTACTGGATTGGTTTTCGGTTGCCATGTCGCATTTTCAGAGCTCCAGAGGTATCAAAGCAATAGAAACCAGCCACAGATGACCCCATTTTGGAAACTACACCCCTCAAGGAATTCATTTATGGGTGTTGTGACCATTTTGACCCCATAGTTTTTTCACATAACTTATTTGAATTGGGCTGTGAATGAAAACAAAATTATTTTTTTCAAATAATATGTAGTTTTGGCTGAAAATTTCTTATTTTCACAAGAAATAAAATACCCCATTCTGTTGCGCAATTTGTTCTGAGTGCCGCAATACCCCATTTGTTGTGATAAACTGCCGTTTGGGCCCATGGGAGGGCTCCGAAGGAAAGGACCACCATTTGGCCTACTGGGGATTTTCTAGTGCGAAGTCATGTATGCAGAAACACCTGAGGTACCAGTACAGTTGAAACCCGCAAGATTTGACCTCGTTTTAAAAACGACACCCTTAAGGCATTCATTTAGAGGTGTAGTGAGCATTTTGACCGGAGACCTACACCCCATAAACTGTAATGTGGGTTCTCCCGGGTATGGCAACACCCTACATGTGGCTGTTATCAGCTGCCTGGACACACAGCAGGACTCAGAGGGGAAAGACGAGGGGGGATAAGCTATGCGAAGTGCATCAGGGTAAGTAAAATTGGGGTAAATTATAAACCAAGGGATGTATGATCAATTTTAAAACACTCTTTCATACAGAGCTCTGGTTATTCGGGTCACGTCTCACATTGATATATTGTGTCATCCCTTATCGCCCTCTTATAGCAGACTTTGCACCTCTTTTGACTTTTTCCCTTCTTGTCAGTTTGGGGTACTTCTCCTGGAAAGTGTTGCCCTGATACGATGAGTGTGGCCTCGCTTCCAGAAGTACTGGGTGCCCCCCCCCCCTTCTTGGTCCCTAAAGATTAGGTTCTTGATAATCACCTCTTGAAATTCCAGGAAAGTTCCCGTCTGGCCTGCACATCGACGTAGCATGTACGCATTGTACAAAGCCATCTGTATGATGTGCACGGCCAGCTTCTTATACCACACCGCATGGCGCTGTAGGGCTTCAGGATTTGATCTTACAAGTCCATCCCTCACATGTACCTATTGTAGTCCAGGATGCAGTCCTTCATATATCCTAACTCTGTAGGTATACCCTGATGCACTCTCGCAGCTTATATATCTTCACGCCATACCTTGCCCTCTTACCCGGCAGGTACTCGCGGAATTGAACCCTCCCTTTAAAATGTACCAGGGACTCATCAATAGAAATACACTTCTCGGGGGTGTATTCTTGGGAAAACCGGGCACTGGAACGGTCTAATAGGGGTCTCCGTTTATACAAACGGTCAAAACTGGGGTCATCTCGGGGTGGGCACGGCTCATTATTAGTATAATGTAAGAAGCGAAGTATTGCCTCATTTATTTATTTTTTAGGTTCCAGTTCAGTTCTGAAGTTGCTTTGAGGGGCCCATATATTAGAAAACCCTATCAAACACCCCATTTTAGAAACTAGACCACTCAAAGTATTCACAACAGCATTTACGAGAGATGCAGGTAAAAACAAATGGATCTATATTGGCGCTGCTGCTTAATGTGGACAGGGTAAAGAGCCAGAGTTTAGATTTGAGTTTTGGTAAACTGTTTAATCGCAACGCGTTTCAACGCCGAACTGGCGTTTTCATCAGGCATAAGGATACAGAAAAAAAGACACATGTTTATATAGGGCCAGTTCAGATTAAACAATTAGGTAAAAAACCGCGAAAATTACTTCAGCAGGTCAAAGTTCAGATAGAGCGATCTAATACAATGTAAGTAATAGTTTTAATGCATGAATAAAAGGACAATTAAAAGTATATAAGTAATAAAAGACGGGATGTCACATCTAGGTTTGATTTTGGAACGGAGTAGATTAAAAAAAAAATTTGTGTAGTGTATAAGGGACAGGCAACATTCATATGCTTGAATCGTTAGTCTCATCGGGAGAGAGGGGTGAGTGAAATTGTATCTGATTTTATTATTTGTTTGTTATGTTAGTTTTGTGTTGTGTTAGGGAAGTAAACAATTCAGTATGATGGTTATATTGTTTACACGTTGCCTCGGAAACCAACTGTGTTACGGAAGCCGAGACGCTCCACAGGAAGTGGAACGCATGGTGAACCGCATCGCGCAAGAGATCAATGTACTGCTCAGAGGGGACCATGAGCAGAAAGCGTATCTGCTACAAAGAAAAGAAAAGTGGAGATCGGGCGGAGGGTGAGTAAACTGAAGTACCCTACGTGGATCTGGACAACAAAGCCTTGGTTAGTATGGTAGTTTGCTGCTTGTGGGTGTTAGTTTGAGAGAACGCTGACCAGTACTACGGGGTAAGGATGGTACTGTTGCGGTGGTCCATACCTGTATTCTTTAAAGGTATGTTTCGATTATAATTAATTAATTAGGACATGTGTAATTCTTACAGGAGGATTGAATTTTGGTTTAATGTGACCTAAAAAACCGCAAATGGACAAATGGATTAATGTATAGTTGTTGCTAAAGGGACAGGATGATGATTATTAGGGTGCTGTTAGGAGATAGGATGTCTTGATGTACATTTTGTACTAGTATACAGGCAATTTCATTGGTATATGTGGTGTTATAGTTTTACAAGGGTACCTAAGGGATCCCAGGGGTGTTTATTGTCGGATATTTAGCGTATTGTACATTTTGGAGTCAGTCAAAGCAATTAGTCCAAGGATGACTCTGCGATGTCATTCAGACCCAAAGGGTGAAGTGTATTCATTTTAAAAATCCAGTAATTTTCCCTTTGTTTTAACTTGCTAAATCTATTTGGGACGTCAAAATTAATATGTTCTATGGGTGTGATTTTAATTTTATTAAATTGGCAATCATGCACTTGAGAAAAATGACGGGATATGCTGTGTTTGAGGTAACCAGTGTTTACATTGAACCGATGGTTGTTAACTCGGGTTCTTAGACATTGGGTGGTTCTTCCGATATATTGCAACTGGCACGGGCACTCTAATAAGTAAATGACGTAGGAGCTGCCACAGTTGAGGAAAGTTTGAATTGTGAAGGTTTCATTGGTGACCGTGGATGTGTAATCATATTTTTTGTGGCTAATGGAATTGCAGCAAAGGCAGCGTGAATGTCCACATTTGTAGGACCCTTTCAGGCTGGAGAGAAAGTTTGTATGAGGTGTAGGATGTTTTTTTACTCTGCTGGGGGCCAAAATATTTTTGAGGGTTAGGGACCGTCTGAATGTGATGTTTGGTTTATATGATAATGTGTCTTTTAGGTGCGGATCATTTTTTAGGATGTGCCAATGTTTGGAGAGGATGTTCCTAATTGTTTTATTGCCTCTGTTGTAGGTAGTGATGAAGTTGAGATTAGAGTTAGTGGTACCTGATTTGGAATTCTTGAGGGAGGGGTTTAGACAGGACATTTGTGTAAGTTCTGAAGCTTTAGATCGTGCGCCTTTTATAAGATTAGTGGGGAAACCTTTGTCTTTGAATCTTTTTTCAAGGACTAGGCATTCTTTGTTGAAGTCCTTGTCAGTGCTACAATTTTTCCTAATCCTCCTGAATTGCCCAAAGGGTATATTTTTCAACCAGGGGCGGTAGTGTGCGCTTCTGAAGTCAATATAGCTATTAACGTCCACTAGTTTGAAGTGTGTTCTCGTTATGAATTTATTGCTGACATTGTCGTAGTTGATGGTGAGATCTAGAAAGTCTATAGATGTGGGGGAGAATGTATATGTAAATGATAGGTCATAGTTGTTTTTATTTAGGGTTTCGATGAAGCGCACAGCTTCTTCCTCGGTGCCATTCCATATTATAAACAGGTCATCGATGTACCGTTTGTATAGTAGTATGTTGTTTTTGTAGGGGTGTTCGCCATGGATGTGTGTTTCTTCGAAGGATCCCATATACAAGTTTGCATAGGATGGTGCAAAACGGCTTCCTATTGCACATCCTTTTATCTGATGGTAAAAACTGCTGCCAAAACTGAAGATATTGTGTTTGAGAATGAAGTCACAACAGTTGGTTAGGAAATCAACCTGGGGTTTGGAGATAGTGTTAATTAAGGAAAGAAATGAGTGGGCTACTTCTATACCTCTATCATGTGGTATGTTGCTGTACAATGTGGTTACGTCCGCTGTCAGGAAACATATTGGGGATATTGCAGGGTCAAACTTTAGGTCGTTTAGATCTCTAATTAATTGTGTGGAGTCCTTGAGGTGGGATGGTAGGGTGAGAACGAGGGGTTGGAGGTGAAGGTCTATGAAATGTGAGAGGTTACTGGTGAGGGAGCCTATTCCCGATATGATGGGACGTCCGGGGGGATCTGTTAGTGATTTGTGGATTTTTGGTAGATGGTAGATGAAGGGCATGTTTGGAAAAGTAACAGAAAGAAACCGTTTTTCTTTTTTATTAATCAATCCTGATAAGACAGCTGACTCTATCAGGTTCTGGTATTCAAGTATGTACATAGGTAATGGGTTTGTGGTCAGTTTGCTGTAAAAAGTGGTGTCGCTAAGAATCCTCATAGTCTCATTGAGGTATTTTTCTCTGTCTTGGATGACTATGCCCCCTCCTTTATCGGCCGGGCAAATTATGATGTCTTGGTTTTTTTGGAGGTTTTTCATAGCCTTCCTTTCATACGTAGTTAAGTTGTCAGGATAATGGGATGGTAGGTCTAAAGCCCTGAAATTGTTGCTTACCAGGGACGAGAAGGTTTCAATCATAGGGCCTTGATGGTGGGTTGGGTAAAAATTTGATTTAGGGTGAACTTCCACTGGAATGGCCCTGGATGTGGCGGGGTCTTCAGATGTTTCCATGGTTGTACTGGGTGCAGTGGTGAGTTTGGTCATGGAAAAGTGTCTGGTGAGGGTGAGCTTTCTTGTGAACCTGTTGAGGTCCATGAAGAGCTCGAAGTTGTTGGTTGAGGCTGTGGGGCAAAAAGAGAGGCCTCTATTAAAAAGGCTGTGTTCAAAAGTACTTAGAGTATGTAGTGACAGATTGAATAATTTTACTGTTGGACAAGGTTCCTCTTTTTGCTGAGGGATAGATGCTGGTTTGTGGCGTTTTTTGCCCCCTCTTCGTCCTCTAGGTCTGTACCTAGTTTCCTTTTGGTTGAGATTTTTTGGATTTTGGGAAAGAAACTGGTTATGGTTTGAGCTTTGGGGCTCATGATGTACGGGATCAGTATATCCTTGCTCACAACAGTGGGAGTTAGTGGAGGTCTGACTAGCTGGGAGGGGAGTCCTAAAAAAGATGTTGCTGCATATGTGGTGTCAAAAACAGAGGTGGCCAAGTCAGTATTGGGGATGGTGAACCCCTGGGTGGTGTTACGGTCCTCTGTGGGACTGCAGAAGTGGTCATCAGGTGAGGTTGGGTTGGTGAAATACGGAGTATCGTGTATTGATAGTTCAAGTAAAGATGGGAAATTGTTGCCATCCTCCTCGTCTATGGAGTCGTTGGTCAGAAATGTGGGGGAAAGGGTGATGGACGACTCTTTGGCAACGTCTTGGATCTACTACTCTCCAACGACACTCGGCAACATCTTATAAACCTCTGGAACTACCACCCACGATGCTGGATTTCACAATCGAAAGGAACCGACTACGTGAACGTCTTATCCTTGAATCCATTGGGACCGACACCTTGCCAGGACACTCTCACATAGTGAGTAATACCTCATCATTTGAAGAAACCCAAAAGATGACGGACTTATATCTTTCTCTTGAGGACCTCCTGAAAAAAGAGGCCATACAGAATATTGACTGTCAATTCCTATTGTTATATATCTCTGGCAATATTACTCCTAGAGGTTTAAGGTTATCAATCACTAACCCCTACCCTACAGACACAATTTTCAGCACTGACTGGAAGTCTTTTATAGATGTATGCCATCTAGGTTTCCTAGAAAGATTGCATACCAAACGTACATCGCTTAGCAATACCTTGCTGTCAGACATTTCTACCATTAAGGAACGATTACTACACTACAGCGATCACTGTGATTTCCTCAAATTGGAGGAATCCACCAGCAGAAGATTAATCTCATACGAAAAAGATCTCATTTTAAGAAAAGTTAAAAAATTTAAAAGAGACCAATTAGACTATGCCATTAACCCTGCAGGTGACTGGAAATCCAGCACCATTCCTATTTTACACAAGGACACCACTGTGTCTGGCCACAGCATCACTCCAAATAGAAATATTTCGAGTAAATCCATTCATACAACCCCACGGGATAGGGTCGTGACTTATAGCAGGTCCTTCAGGAACAATTCTAAGTCCAGACTTAATAACCGAACCAATGAAACCACACTACAAAGAAAAGAAAATGTTTTGGAGACCCAAAACCACCCTCTGAGGACCAACACCTCAACACTGGTCTCAAAAACCATTTGTCATGACACAGTCATAATTCCCACCCTAAATCCTATCCCACAACCAAACAAATCTTCCCTGTACAGTCAATATAGTCCCAAAATACCCATGAACGCTTTCAAATCCTCCGATTTAGCAATCCACCTGTCTCGGTTACCCTCCGTATCCGAACCAATGGAACGGAGACCGATGAGACCGATGAGACCGATGAGACTAACTAACGATTCAAGCAATTGAATGTTGCCTGTCCCTTATACACTACACAAAATTTTTTTTTAATCTACTCCGTTCCAAAATCAAACCTAGATGTGACATCCCGTCTTTTATTACTTATATACTTTTAATTGTCCTTTTATTCATGCATTAAAACTATTACTTACATTGTATTAGATCGCTCTATCTGAACTTTGACCTGCTGAAGTAATTTTCGCGGTTTTTTACCTAATTGTTTAATCTGAACTGGCCCTATATAAACATGTGTCTTTTTTTCTGTATCCTTATGCCTGATGAAAACGCCAGTTCGGCGTTGAAACGCGTTGCGATTAAACAGTTTACCAAAACTCAAATCTGATCTCTGGCTCTTTACCCTGTCCACATTAAGCAGCAGCGCCAATATAGATCCATTTGTTTTTACCTGCATCTCTCGTACCCAAGCAGTCACCTCGGCAACCGGCTCGGATCTGGCAGAAGCTACCCCGTGGACTCCAGCGTTGAACTCTCCTAACCTCACGGTGAGCATATATATCTCCTCTATCTCTCACCTTCACCTTCTTTGATCCACACCAAGTGGCGCCGTGGTTCTTTTCTCCTTATCCTACTACAGCATTTAGAAAGTTTATGAACCCTTTAGGTGTTGCACAGAAGTTTAGAGCAAAGTAGAGGTGAAATGTACATTTTTTTTTTTGTCAGAAAATCCTCTTTATACCATTTTTTTTATAACACAAAAGGATTTATCAGAGAAACGCAACTTAAAACGTATTGCCCAGATTCTGCAGTTTTGAGAAATATCCCACATGTGACCCTCGGGCGGTAATGGACTGAAGCACCGGCCTCCGAAGCAAAGGAGCACCTAGTGGATTTTGAGGCCTCTTTTTTATTAGGCACCATGTCCGGTTTGAAGAGGTTTTGTGGTGCTAAAACATTGGGAACCCCCCCAAAAGTGACCCCATTTTGGAAACTGGAACCCTTGAGGAATACATTGTAGTTTTCTTGGGGTGCATGCGGCTTTTTAATCAGTTTTTATTCTATTTTTAGGTGGCGTGGTGACTAAAAAACAGCAATTCTACTATTGTTTTTTTATTCTTTTTTTTTTTACAGCGTGCACCGTGCGCTATAAATGACATATTCACTTTATTCTGCGGGGCGATACGATTACGGCGATACCAGATGTTTATATTTTTTTTTATGTCTTATGGCGTTTGCACAATAAAATAAGTTTTGTAAAAAATCATTCACTTTTTGTGTTACCTTATTCTAAGAGCCGTAACGTTTTTATTTTTCAATCAATAAAGCCGTGCGAGGACTTATTTTTTGCGTAACGAACTGTAGTTTCGATCAGTACCATTTTTCGGTACATGCGACTTTTTGATCTCTTTTTATTCTATTTTTTGGGAGGTGAAGTGACCAAACAATTGTGACGCTGGTACGGTTTATTATTATTTTCTTTTACGGCGTTCACCGTGCGGGATAAATATCTAAATAATTTTGTAGTTCAGGCCGTTACAGACGCGGCGATACCAATTATGCATAGTTTATTTGTTTGTTTATATATTTTTATTAATAATAAATTACTGATAAGGGAAAAAGGGGGATTTTTACTTTTAATACTTTTAAAACTTTTATTTTCTTATTTTTACACATTTTTTTTAACTTTTTTTTTACTTTATTACTTTGTCCCACTAGAGGACTTGAGGGCAGGAGGCCCTGATCGCAATTCAAATACACTGCACTACATGCATAGTGCAGTGTATCAGAGCTGTCAGCTACTCACTGACAGCAAGCTTAGTGGGTCCTGACGTTGTCAGGACCCACTAGGCTTCCGTCTATGGCATAGCCGAACGCCATTGTTTGGTGTCCGGTTGCCATAGTCACCATCGCCGGCCGCTATCGCGTAGCAGTCCGGCGATGGCAGCTTAACCCCTAAAAAGCAGCGATCTCTATAGAACGCGGCTTTTAAGGGGTTAATCAGCGGGGACACAGCGATCGGTCCCCGCTGTAGGAGCTGTGACAGCTGCTGTACGAGACAGCAGCTGTCACAGCTCCTGTATGTGTCGTGAGGACGGCCGAAATGGCCGTTAATCCCGAGACGTACTATTAGGTCATGGAGCGTGAACGATACAGCTGCCATGACCTAATAGTACGTCCAGGAGCGGGAAGGGGTTAAAAGGAATGTGTCGCTAGAAAAAGTATATATATGTTTTTGTTAAACTGTTAGTCAATAAATGATTACACATTTTTCTAATTTTTTTTATTTTTTTCACAAGTCAGGAAATATTACAAATTAGATTCTAATTTAGAATATTTCCATGTGCTGGTCACTAGAGGGAGCAATTCCCAAAATTGCAGCATTGGAATGTGGTAAAGCAACCTCATTGCTTTATGCTGCAAATTTGGTGTAGACACACACGCTCTAGTGTGCACACACAATGCCCCCTCCTTTATCCTGGCTAGTGCCAGGAGAAAGGAGGGGGTTGAATGTTCAAACCTCCTACACTGTGTGCCGCCATTTTTTGAGCGAATGCACAGTGTAGGAGGATTAGATACAGTGTAATCACACAGTATAACATGAACATACACAAACATAACTTACATGCTCCTGCCGCCGCTGCTGCCTCCGCTCCGTCCGCTCCTAGTCCTTGCTTCTGAACATATGGACGGAAGCCGCGACCATCTTACTGTCCGGCCGCGGCTTCCGGTCCACATGAAAATGGCGCCGGATGACCTTCCTTTTGGACTGTTTTGGAACGGCGCATGCGCCATTCCCACACAGACGGCGTACGCTATAGTGAATGGAACGGCTCCCGTTCGTATTCACTGTGGGGATGTATGTGCCGTATTCTATCTATGTATGTGTCGCTAATCGACACATACAGAGATGAAAAAAAATTGGCAGCCCCCATAGAGAAGTAAAAGAAAGAAAAAAGAAAAAAGTAAAACACAAAAACACAAATAAATAAAATTTATTTTAATAACATACTAAAAGCAAAAACATATACAACATTTTTTTTTCTTGACACTTTCCCTTTAAGCAACACCAACTACATCGATATGTTTCTCCAGGTTTAAGGTCTCAAGCTCCCCCATTTTGCTTCCTTTAAATCTGGCATTTGTGAACATACATTTTAAGTTGCCTTCCAACTTTTCACATTCAGTATCAGAAATTAGATTTTTTTGTGGGCATATTTATCTTCAATGTTCAAACTGGTGATACAACTGAAACATAAAGTATGTCAGAAAGTAGTATAACCTAGAATATATATGATTAGTCAATGTCTAAAGTGTGTTTGTTTTACATTTTCTGATGTATATCTAATGTTTTCTGATTTTAAGTGCTTAGTATTTGCCACTGTACTCAGTAACATGGACAAGTTTGCTAATGGTAGATTAATACTGAGATGGAAGCCTGGACTTTATTATCCATTTTATATATTTGTTCTCTAATCTTAAAACTACTGATTCACTTATGTAACATTTTAACCTTTGTTCTTCTTTTGAGATGTCTCACCTCAAGCTAAAAAGATATTTCGTCTTTCATAGACAGACTATGAATCTGCTGCATAGCTAAAAATATGATAATTCTGAGCACGTAGCTAAAAAATATGATGATTACAATTAAAACCAAACGTGACATAATGTGATACAATGTGATATAATGTATACGTGTTCTTTTCTGATGACTCCAGGTCAAAATCCCTTGTGATTTAGAGAAGGAGACATGGTCAATATTGATTGGATAGACTGAAGGCCATGGCCCTTCTTATGTGATTGGAAAGGAAGACATGGCCAACACCCCTTTTAATGATATATAATCTATTTATTGTTTGCTAATAAACTAGAGAATCTGATTGCACTTACAAAATGTGTCAGTTTCTCTCCAATGCATCGTCAAGCTCTCCCACATATTTGAAACCAGATAAGAGAGATCATGTAGGTGAGAAAAATGAAAATGCGGCACTCACCCATTTGTATTTCTTCTGAACTTTAATATAGCATCTTGGCAAAGATAAAAAGCATTACAGGGAGGACAGCAAGTTGTAGGTGATAAGAGAGGTCCAGTTGATGACCTGCCTAAATTGATGACCCTTAACAATACTTACAGGGACTTCAAGGGAAGTTTCTGTGTCCTATATTGACATAATTGATAAGAAACTATTTGACAATATAAATTGTTAAATTGTTTAAATTAAAATAATAAGAAACGAGGAAATTACAAAAAGTGACATCACCATTAATCATCACAGCAGACTGAAGCAGATACCAAACATTTTATACCGGAGATCAAAAACACATTTTATGCTTGGACATGATTTCCTGACCATTATCTGTATCTATCTACCTATCTATTTATATATACATACATACATATATATATATATATATATATATATATATATATATATATATATATATATATATATATATATATATATATATGTATATATATATTTATCCTGAAGGAGGAACTAAAGTATATTTTATCTACTCTTACCACTTGAAGAAGGAAACATTTAATATTTAGCTATAGATACAGTGAAGGAAATAAGTATTTGATCCCTTGCTGATTTTGTAAGTTTGCCCACGGTCAAAGACATGACCAGTCTAGATTTTTTAGGCTAGGTTAATTTTACCAGTGAGAGATAGATTATATTTTTAAAAAAAACAGAAAATCACATAGTCAAAACTATATATATTTATTTGCATTGTGCACAGAGAAATAAGTATTTGATCCCTTTGGCAAACAAGACTTAATACTTGGTGGCAAAACCCTTGTTGGCAAGCACAGCAGTCAGACGTCTTTTGTAGTTGATGATGAGGTTTGCACACATGTTAGATGGAATTTTGGCCCACTCCTCTTTGCAGATCATCTGTAAATCATTAAGATTTCGAGGCTGACGCTTGGCAACTCGGATCTTCAGCTCCCTCCATAAGTTTTCGATGGGATTAAGGTCTGGAGACTGGCTAGGCCACTCCATGACCTTAATGTGCTTCTTTTTGAGCCACTCCTTTGTTGCCTTGGCTGTATGTTTCGGGTCATTGTCGTGCTGGAAGACCCAGCCACGAGCCATTTTTAATGTCCTGGTGGAGGGAAGGAGGTTGTCACTCAGGATTTGACGGTACATGGCTCCATCCATTCTCCCATTGATGCGGTGAAGTAGTCCTGTGCCCTTAGCAGAGAAACACCCCCAAAACATAATGTTTCCACCTCCATGCTTGACAGTGGGGACGGTGTTCTTTGGGTCATAGGCAGCATTTCTCTTCCTCCAAACACGGCGAGTTGAGTTAATGCCAAAGAGCTCAATTTTAGTCTCATCTGACCACAGCACCTTCTCCCAATCACTCTCAGAATCATCCAGATGTTAATTTGCAAACTTCAGACGGGCCTGTACATGTGCCTTCTTGAGCAGGGGGTCCTTGCGGGCACTGCAGGATTTTAATCCATTACGGCGTAATGTGTTACCAATGGTTTTCTTGGTGACTTTGGTCCCAGCTGCCTTGAGATCATTAACAAGTTCCCTCCGTGTAGTTTTCGGCTGAGCTCTCACCTTCCTCAGGATCAAGGATACCCCACGAGGTGAGATTTTGCATGGAGCCCCAGATCGATGTCGATTGACAGTCATTTTGTATGTCTTCCATTTTCTTACTATTGCACCAACAGTTGTCTCCTTCTCACCCAGCGTCTTACTTATGGTTTTGTAGCCCATTCCAGCCTTGTGCAGGTCTATGATCTTGTCTCTGACATCCTTAGAAAGCTCTTTGGTCTTGCCCATGTTGTAGAGGTTAGAGTCAGACTGATTCATTGAGTCTGTGGACAGGAGTCTATTATACAGGTGACCATTTAAGACAGCTGTCTTTAATACAGGCACCAAGTTGATTTGGAGCGTGTAACTGGTCTGGAGGAGGCTGAACTCTTAATGGTTGGTAGGGGATCAAATACTTATTTCTCTGTGCACAATGCAAATAAATATATATAATTTTAACTATGTGATTTTCAGTTGTTTTTTTTTATATAATCTATCTCTCACTGGTAAAATTAACCTAGCCTAAAAATTCTAGACTGTTCATGTCTTTGACAGTGGGCAAACTTACAAAATCAGCAAGGGATCAAATACTTATTTCCTTCACTGTATCTATTAAAGTAAACAATACAAGTACATAGACATTTTCTTAACACAACTGACATCAAGCAAACCCCCAGCTATGCTGACTACTCAGCTGCCATTTTTTCTTCTGTATTATTAGACAAATATAAACACAGCATAAATGCCACCTTAAAGGCTTTGGGCACTTTTGCCAAAAAATGTTCATTTTTTTGCTTGCTAAGTGTAAAACTAAGCAACCTTATAAACAGTATTATTTAAAAATGTCCTAACATTTTGCTGCTGTAGAGCTTGTGCAACTCCTGTACATAGCTGGCTGTGCTTCTGCTTCTCACGCAGATCTAAGGGCACACTACCTGTTGGGCTGACATTATCTGCTCTTTGTGCTCTTCCCCTCCCTTTTCTCTATGTTAGAGATAGAAGCAGGGAGAGGAGTAGGTTGTACACAGCAGAGAGTGAGGAGAGGACTCAGAGTCTGCGAGGGGAGAGATCACACAAGCTGAGTAGTGAGAGAGGAGAGAAGCAATGGCAGAAACTGTAGGAGGAGGGGGAAGATATCACACAGGCAGCATCAGTGTCAATGTTTGTACAGTAGAGAGTAGATCCCTTATGGGCTGTAGAAGGGGAAATCAGCACAGGGATGAAGCTGTGTGAATATATAAGAGCTGGTGAAGGCAGCATTCTGGACACACAGATCTCACAACCTACATGTATTACTAGGAGGGAGATGGCCACATGAACAGTTTGAAACTAGAAGCAGGTTGCAAACTGGATGTCAGGGTGTCTGAAAAATGAAAGAAGCAATGGAGATTGCTTAACTGAAACTTTTTAACTCTAGATAACCACTAACATACTGTATAGAAAAAATATTGTTTCTATGTCAAAGGTGTCCATAGCCTTTAAACATGAATCTGTCACAGACACCAAACTTTATTTATTGATGCTGCCTTCAGCACTGGGATTTTGTCACACATACCAGTCAAGGTCTGGCAGTTTGATAAAATTACGCCTAAGTATGTACATGAAGTTAAAATAATTAGCAAAACAATAACTAAAGCTCACATATAGGACACATTATGAGAAGACTTGACTGGTTAAATAGAATGAAAACAGAAAATGTATGACCAGTAACTAGATGCTCTACCGCTAGGCAGAGCTACTTTGCTATACAACTGAATGGGGGAGGGGGTATTTGACATGTACAGATTTTACATTGAGGACCAGGAGTTTCAGGCTTCACCCCTGAGTTACAGAAATTATAAAACTGCCATGGTGCCAGTGCTTACATAAAATGTGAAATTTTTTTATTTTCTATTTGACATTTCCTTACGATAATTTTCCCTTATATAACTTTAAAAGAGTACTGCTATAAGTGTTTTACTATTGTTTTAGTTCATTTTTCAAAATATTTTATTTCTGAGTCAATTTTCTAGTGGTAAAAGTTGTGGGACTCTTGTGAGAAGAGCTTCTGTGCCTGGTTTCCCATGACAATACTTCCTGTCCCTGTGCGGTTCCTTGTTATGATAAGAACAATGGATTTTAGATGCTAAAGTAAGACTAGATCCGCACCAAAATTGGCCACACAGTTGACAGTATACTCCTGGAAATGAAAAACAAAGAAAATATATCTAGAGCTATACGGTACAGTATACCAAGGCTCTAATGGGGCATTCAAACACCAAATATTTGGCAGGTTTATGTCTCGATATATTTTTCTTACAGTACTGAAAAATAAAGTCTACTACGCAAAGATATAATCTTATAAAGTGGTTCCAAATGTAAAGTTTGACTTTAATACTAAAGAATATATTTCAGCTCTCATCTTCATCTACCAAACCACTCTTCGCTTAGCTAATGAACTATAGCTCTCATTTGCCCTTATTGCATCCTCTCACTCCTATCTGCTGCAATGTTAAATACTTTTGTGTGAAAAAAGACAAAAGTATAGAAGGTATGATACCTTTATTGGCTAACCATAAAACTTATATATACAAGCTTTCAGAGCACACAGGTCTCTTCTTCAGGCAAGTTTACAAATGAATGACTTAGAAAAAAAGCACAACATTTAAGATGTTACATCATTAAGATAAGCCGGGCCCATAGAACTGAGGTTATAGGGGCGATGACTTAGTAGAAAAGGGATCTGGAGTCAGTCTGATGGGGGACGTGACGTGTGTCCATGTAGTGGCTCATAAATCCTGGTGTTAGATTGAGGCCTTGTGTCAATGACTGGAATTTTATCATCATCTTGAATTCCCAAATTTTTCTCTCTCTGTTGTTCTTAAAATGACCCTTCAGTATTAGGACCTTAAATCCATGGGTGTATCCAGCTCACATTTTATTGTATGTCTGTGGAGATTCATCCTGGTTTGTAGTTCTTGTTTTGTTTTTCCAATGTAGATTCCTTTACTGATGTACCTTGTACACAGGATCATGTGCACTACATTGGAGGATGTACATGAGAACGTGCCAGGGATTTTATAGTCCTGTTGCATTTTGGTATGTGGATGGTGTTTGATGACAAGATGTTGAAACAGGTCTTGCATTTTCTACTATTGCAAGGAAAAGTGCCAGTCTCTGATGATGATGTGAGGGCACTTCTGACCAGGGGATTACTTAGGTTTGGTGGCTGTTTGTATGCAAGAAGAGGTAAATCCAGGAATATTTCTTTGTTAAATATAGGTTGGAGATCAGCAGAAATTTTCCTCAAGATGTTCATTTGGGGGTTGTATATGACCACTAGGGGCACCCCGCTGTTGTCTTCTTTGTTTTTGTACTTCAGAAGAATGCACCTTGGAATTCTTGTGGCGCTGTAGATCTGATCATCTGTAATCCTATCTGCTGGAATTCTTCCATGCTGCACTCATTCTGTCGGACTTACTGCCCTCGACCGTTACATTTGCTCCTAACATTCCCAGCTTCAAGCGTTTCGTGAAAGCTCATTTCTTCACCTATGTGACATAACTTTTTTCAGTCTATACTCACAGTCCATGGCCCACACTCAACCTGACCTAGTGGCACATATCTCCATTCTACTTTGCTATGTCCTCAACTAGCTACCCTTGTTGCATCAGTCTACACTTTGTGTCTGTGTTAGCTCAGATATTTGCTAGGTGATGGGTTCATGCAGCTTTATTTATATCTGCATTGACAATACAAGGGGCTGATTCCCTGGACAAAACTAAGATTATACTCCTATTGTGGAAAGCCTTCCATTCCATTTAGATTGTAAGCTCTTGTGGGCAAGGACCTTTACTTTTGTCTGATTGTTTGCTCGTTTTTATTAATTGTCATTTTGCTTGTTTCTTACTTCCTCAATTGTGCACAATCTTTTGCAGCTATATAAATATTATTACATTTATGTATTTACTATTGTTTGCAATGCTTTTGTTCATATTTGCTAAGGAGTAATTTTTTATGGGCACCAATTATTAAATATTTTATTTGTTTATTGACTTTTAATGTATTGTAGGTAAAATATTCAGTGTGATTTCTCTGTTCCTTCTGTTTTTATGTTTTGACGTGATTTTCTGAACTTCTGCTATGTTAGTAACAACAATTTATTAAGATCTTTCGTGCTTTTTTGAAATAGCGAAAAGCTTATTTTATTTCAAGATCAAAAATAATACCCAGTAGGAAATGTCAAATTTCCTACAGCTGCTGTTAGGTAAATTCAAATGTTCACATTGTCTTTTTAATTATCCTGAGTTACTGAAGGCGTTTTTATATTTCCCTTCTCTACCTATAAAAAAAGAATACCATTGACACTCTGGTATATATTTCAGTGATTTGTGCCTTTGGAATACAAAGCAACAAGGTTATATATGAAGAATGGAATAACCTTGAAAGAGTTTTGTGAAAGCTGTACAATAATATTGATTTGATTTCTTGATAAGTTTATAAATAGATGTGTTATAAAGGCACTTAGAAGCCATTGTCTCCTTAGAGTGATTTAGAATATAACAGCTTTCAGGAAATAACTAGGAGTTTTTGAAATGCACGAACACACTTTATTGCTATTTTATATTAATAGGAATATAACATTCTGGTAAAACCAAGCTCAGGGGACACGATTGACCTCTCTGCATGAAAGGACCAAGCTTTCAGGTTCTGTCTCATTACACCGGGAGTGGGAATGTTCCAGAGAAGAACAACGGGTCAGATTTAAAACACCAGTGACTTTGTAAATGCAATGAATTTATGAGATTGTTTCAGTTTGGTTATCAAGTTGTGTTTTTCTGCGAATGGTCCATTCTTGTATAGTGTGTGAGTAATATCTGTATTAGAATTATCTTGCTCCTTAACTATCAATTTGGCCTTAACCCCTGAGCGCACCAGGACGCACCAGTACATACTGTATTGCAGTGCTTTAAGGCTCTGGGACGTACCGGTGCGTCCTGGCAAACAACTGTGACCCTGTCAAAGGACAGAGTGACAGAACAGAATTGTGCCATCAACTGTTTATCGACAGTTGGTCGGCACAGTAAGACGGCAGGGTATAAATCATAGCGGTCCCCTGTCGGCCATCGCTGTGATTGGTCAGTCACAGCAGACTGGCCAATCACAGCTCCTTGAGAATGTGTATGTGATGGAGCTGGCTGAGAAGCTGAGCCAGTGCCCTCACCGTCAGGTGTCGGCTGTATATTACAGCCGACACCCAGCTGTGATGGCCAGGACTGGAGCTAGCCTCCGATACGGCTGATTAACCCCCTTAGATACAGCGATCGCTGCATCTAGGGGGTATCTAGCCTGTTGCCACCCCTTATGGTTGCCATTTCCGCGGTTTTCAGCTTTTTGTCACAGCTGACATCCTGCTCTAATGGCCAAGACCGGTGCTAGACTCCTATCCGGCCAAAAGCGATCGCTGCATCTAGGTGGTTAGATTGCACCCGATGGTTGCTAATGGCAACCATCGGCACACGTGGGGTGCCGATGGTTGCTATGGCAACCAGAGGACTAACAATGGCCTCCTAGTATGGAAGCCTATGATGCCCCGCCGGGAGGCAAAGCTGTCAGTTAATAGCTGACAGCTCTAATACACTGCACTATGTAGGTAGTGCAGTGTATTAGAATAGCGATCAGGGCTTCATGCCTTCAAGTCCCCTAGTGGGACAATAAAAAAGTTAATAAAAATGTAAAACAATAAAAGTTTCATGTTAAAAAAATAATAACTGCCTTTTTCCCCATAATAAGTATTTTATTATAGGGAAAAATGGAAAATATTTTAAAAAAAGTACACATGTGATATCACGGCATCCGTAACGACCCAAACTACTGTACTGGTACCTCAGGGGCTCTGCAAATGCGACATGGTGCCCAAAAACAAATCAAGCAAAATCTGCATGCCAAGTAGCACTCCTGCCATTCTGAGCCCTGCCGTGTGTCCATACAGCAGTTTATGACCACATATGGGGTATTGCCGTACTCGGGAGAAATTGCTTTACAATTGTGGGGGTGTATTTTCCCCTTTATTCCATGTGAAAATGAAAAAATGCAACATTTTAGTGGAAAGAATGTAGATTTTAATTTTCTCTGCCTATATCCAATAAATTCAGCAAAAAAACTGTTTGGTCAAAATGCTCACTTTACCGCTAGATAAATTCCATGAGGGGTGTACTTTCCCAAATGGGGTCACTTTCATAGGGTTTGCATTGTTTTGGCCCCTCAGGGGCTTTTCAAATGTGACATGGCGCCGCAAATCATTCCAGCAAAACTTTAGCTCCAAAAGTCAAATGGTGCTCCTTCCATTCTAAGCCCTGCCATGGGTCCAAATAACAGTTTATTACCACATATGGGGTGTTGGTGGGCTCAGAAGAGTTTGCTTTACAAATGCTGTGGTGTTTTTTGTACTTTATCTATAGTGCAAATTAAAAAAATATGAGCTAAAACTAAATTTCACTGCATAATTCCAATAAATTCTGCAAAAAACGTGTGGGGTCAAAATGCTAACTATACCGATAGAAATATTCCTTGATGGTGTAGTTTCCAAAATGTGGTCAATTTTGAGGGGTTTCCCCTCTTTCGGTCCCTCCAGAGCGTTGCAAACACGACATGCCACTGAAAACTATTCCAGCAAAATCTGCTCTCCAAAATCCAAATGGTGCTCCTTCCCTTGTGAGCCCTGCCATGGGTCCAAACAGCAGCTTATTACCACATATGGGGCATTGCCGTAATCGGGAGAAAATGCTTTACAAATGTTGGGGTGCTTTTTCTGATTTATTCTTTGTAAAAATTTAAAATGTCTTCGTTTTTTCAGAAACAAAATAGATTTTCATTTATACAGACTAATTCCAATAAGTTTAGCAAAAAAAATGGGGTCAATTTTGGGGGGTTTCCACTGTTTTGGCACCACAAGACCCCTTCAAACCTTTTTTAAAGGAGGCCCCAAAATCCACTAGGTGCTCTTTTGCTTCTGAGGCCTGTGTTTCAATCCATTATGGCACAAGGGCCACATGTGGGATATTTCTAAAAACGGCAGAATCTGGGCAATAAATATTGAGTTGCATTTCTCTGGTAAAACGTTCTGTGCTAAAGAAAAAATGTATTACCAATGAATTTTGGGGAAAAAAAATGAAACATTTTAAATGTCACCTCTACATTGCTTTAATTCCTGTGAAACGCCTAAAGGGTTAAGAAACTTTCTGAATGCTGTTTTGAATGCTTTGAGGGGTCTAGTTTTTAAAATGGGGGGATTTATGGGGACTTTCTAATATATAAAGACCTCAAAGCCACTTCAGAACTGAACTGGTCTCTCATCGCCATACCCGGGAGAACCCGCTTAACATTTTATGAGGTATTTGTCTTCAGTGGCACAAACTGGGCACAACACATTGTGCACTAAAATAGCATATCAGTGGAAAATTGCAATTTTTACTTTGCACCTTCCGCTACGCATTAATTTCTAATAAAAAAAAATGTGTAGTCAAAATGCTCACTTCACCCCTTAATATGCCCTACGGAGTGTAGTTTCCAGGATAGGGGTCACTACTTGGGGGTTTGTTTTACTATTTGACCTCAGAGCCCTGCAATTGTGGGGCAGTGCTGTGAAAAATCACCAAAATAAGCCTCAAATGTGCATGGTGCTCTTCAATTCCGAGCCCTGTCATTTGTCCAGCCAAATGATAAATGCCTTGAGGGGTGTTGTTTCTAAAATTGGATCACTTCTTGGGAGCTTCTATTGTAATCTGGTACCTCAAGGTTTTGCAAATGCGACATGGCGCCCAAAAATCAAATCAGCAAGATCTGCAGGCCAAATCGCGCTCCTGCCTTTCTGAGCGCTGCAGTGTGTCCAAAGAGCAGTTTATGACCACATGTGAGGTATTGCCGTACTCGGGATAAATTGCTTTATAAATGTTAGATTGATTTTTCTCCTTAATTCCCTGTGAAAATGAAAAAAATTCAACATTTTAGTGTAAAAACTGTTTATTAATTTTACCAGCCTAATTTCACTAAATTCAGCAAAATAAACTGTAGGGTCTAAATGCTCACTATAAGGGTATGTGCACACGTAAACTGCATTTACGTCTGAAATTACGGAGCTGTTTTCAGGAGAAAATTCAATGAAAAACGGCTCAAATTACGTCCAAAGAAGTGCCCTGCACTTCTTTGACGAGGCAGTAATTTTATGCGTCGTCGTTTGACAGCTGTCAAACGACGACGAGTAAATTACAGGTCGTCGGCATAGTACGTCGGCAAACCCATTCAAATGAATGGGCAGATGTTTACCGACGTATTGGAGCCGTATTTTCAGGCGTAAATCGAGGCATAATACGCCTCGTTTACGCCTGAAAATAGGTAGTTTGAACCCAGCCTAACCCTTGATAAATTCATTGAGGGCTTTAGTTTCCAAAATGAAGTCACTTTTGGGATTTCCACTGTTTTGATCCTTCAGGGGCTTTGCAAATGCGACATGACACCCAAAAACTATTCCAGCAAAACTTGAGCTTCAAAAGCCAAATGTCGCTCCTTCCCTCCTGAGCCCTACCATGTGTCCAAACAGCAGTTTATTACCACAAATGGGATATTGCCGTAATCGGGAGAAATTGCTTTTCAAATGTTGGGATGCCTTTAGTTCTTGTAAAACTTTAAAATTTCCACATTTTATCAGAAAAAAATTTATTTTCAATTTCACAGCATAAATACACTAAATTCTAAAAAAAAACCTGTGGGGTCAAAATTCTCACTATACCCCTTAATAAATTCCTTCAGTGGTGTAGTTTCCTAAATGGGGTCACTTTTGGGGTGTTTCCACTGTTTTGGTCCCTCAGGGACGTTGGAAATGCAACATGACACCTGAAAATCTCTCCAGCTAAATTTGAGCTCCAAAAGCCAAATAGTGCTACTTCTTTTCTAAGCTGTGCTGTGGGTCGAAAAAGCAGTTTATTACCACATATGGGGTATTGCCATAATCGGGAGAAACAAATGTTGGGGTGAATTTTCTCCATTGTTCCTTGTAAAAATCACAAATTTAAGAAAAAAATAGATTTTCATTTTCATAACCTAATTCCACTGAATTGTGCCAAAAAACTGTGGGGTCAAAATGCTAACTATACCACTACAAAAATTCCATAAGGGGTGTAGTTTCCAAAATGGGGTTATTTTTGGGGGGGTTTCCACTGTTCTTTTTCTCAGGGGCTTTGGAAATGTGACATGGCACTGAAACTATTCCAGCAAAATTTGAGCTCCAAATCCAAATAAAGCTCCTTCCTTTCTAAGCCCTGCCATGGGTAAGAACAGCAATTTCTGTCCACATATGGGGTATTGCCGTGCTCAAGAAAAATTTCTTTACACATATTGGGGTGCTTTTTCTCCTTTAGCCCTTGTAAAAATGAAAAAATCTAGGTAAAACTACATGTTATGGGAAAAATGCATATTTTCAGTTTCACGGCCTAATTTCAATTAATTGTGCAAAACTGAAAATGCACACTATACCCCTAGATAAATTCCGTAAGGGGTGTAGCCTCCAAAATGGGGTCAATTTTGTGGGGTTTCCACTGTTTTTGTCCCTCAGGGGCATTGCAAATGCAACATGGCACTGAAAACTATTCCAGCAAAATTTGAGCTCCAAAAGCTAAATGGGCTCCTTCCCTTCTGAGGGCTGCCGTGTGTTCAAAGATAAGTTTATGACCACATATGGCTTATTTCCGTAATCAGGAGATATCGTTTTCAAATGTTGGGGTGCTTTTTCTCCTTTACACCGTGTTCCAAATTATCATGCACATTGGATTTAAGTGTCATAAACATTTAATTATTAGTTTTTCAATTAAACTCATGGATGGTATTGTGTCTTAGGGCTATTTGGATCATTGTAATCAATCTCAGACACCTGTGATAATTAGTTTGCCAGGCGTGCCCAATCAAAGGAAAACTACTTAAGAAGCACGTTCCACATTATTAACCCCTTAAGGACGCAGCCTAGTTTTGGCCTTAAGGCTCAGAGCCCATTTTTCAAATCTGACATATTTCACTTTATGTGGTAATAACGTGGGAATGCTTAAACCTACCCAAGCGATTCTGAGATTGTTTTCTCGTGACACATTGGGCTTCATGTTCGTGGTAAAATTTGGTCGATATATTCAGTGTTTATTGGTGAAAAATGGCAAAATTTAGAGAAAATTTTGAAAAAATTGCATTTTTCAGAATTTAAATGCATCTGCTTGTAAAACAGACGGTTATACCACCCACAATAGTCACTAGTTCACATTTCCCATTTGTCTACTTTAGATTGGCATCGTTTTTTGAACATTCTTTTATTTTTCTTGGACGTTACAAGGCTTAGAACATAAACAGCAATTTCTCATATTTTTAAGAAAATGTCAAATGCCTTTTATTTAAGGTACCTGTTCAGTTCTGAAGTGGCTTTGAGGGGCCTATGTATTAGAAACCCTGATAAAACACCCCATTTTAAAAACTAGACCCATCAAAGTATTCAAAACAGCATTTAGAAAGTTTTTTAACCCTTCAGTCATTTCACAGGAATTAAAGCAAAGTGGAGGTGAAATTTGCAAATTTCATTTTTCTTGCGGAATTTCCATTTTATTCATTTTTTTTCTGTAACAGAGAAGGTTTTCCCAGAGAAACACTACTAAATATGTATTGTCCAGATTCTGCAGTTTTTAGAAATGTCCCACATGTGGCCCTCCTGCGCTCATGGACTAAAACACAAGCCCTAGAAGCAAAGAAGCACCTAGTGCATTTTGAGGCCTCTTTTTTATTAGAATATATTTTAGGCAGCATGCCAGGTTTGAAGAGGTGTTGAGGTGCCAAAACAGTAGGAATCCCCCAATAGTGACCCCATTTTGGAAACTACACCCCTCAAGGAATTCATTTATGGTTGTTGTTACCATTTTGACCGCACAGTTTTTTCACAGCACGTATTTGAAATGGGCTGTGAAATTAAAAAAATGTCATTTTTTCCAAATAAATGTCATTTGTGATCAAAATTTCTTATTTTCACAGGGAACAAAATACCCCATTTGGTTGCCCATTTTGTCCTTAGTGTGGCAATACCCCATTTGTGGTGATAAACTGCCGTTTGGGCCCATGGGAGGGCTCAGAAGGAAAGGAGCGCTATATGTTTGTTGGAGTCCAGATTTTGCTGGATTGGTTTTTGGGTGCCATGTCGCATTTGCAGAGCCTCAGGGGTATCAAAGCAATGGAAACCCACCAAAAGTGACCCCATTTTGGAAACTACACCCCTCAAGGAATTCATTCATGGTTGTTGTTAGCATTTTGAGCACACAGTTTTTTCACAGCACCTATTTCAATTGGGCTGTGACATTAAAAAAATGACATTTTTTCCAATAAGATGTAATTTTTTATCAAAATTTCTTATTTTCACAGGGAACAAACTGCTCAATTTTATTGCCCAATTTCTCCTGAGTGCAGCAATACCCCATTTGTGGCAATAAACTGCCGTTTGGGCCCATGGGAGGGCTCAGAAGGAAAGGAGCGCTGTGTTCTTTGGAGTCCAGATTTTGCTGGTTTGGTTTTCGGATGCCATGTCGCATTTGCAGAGCCCCAGAGCTATCAAAGCAATAGAAACCAATCACAAATGACCCCATTTTGGAAACTACACCCCTCAAGGAATTCATTTATGGGTGTTGTGACCATTTTGACCCCATAGTTTTTTCACAGAACTAATTTGAATTGGGCTGGGAATGAAAACTAAATTCTTTTTTTCAAATAATATGTAGTTTTGGCTGAAAATTTCTTATTTTCACAAGAAACAAAATACCCCATTCTGTTGCGCAATTTGTTCTGAGGGCCGCAATACCCCATTTGTTGTGATAAACTGCCGTTTGGGCCCATGGGAGGGCTCAGAAGGAAAGGACCACCATTTGGCCTACTGGGGATTTTCTAGTGCGAAGTCATGTATGCAGAAGCACCTGAGGTACCAGTACAGTTGAAACCCGCAAGAAGTGACCCCGTTTTAAAAACTACACCCTTAAGGCATTCAGTAGTGGGCATTTTGACCGGAGACCTACACCCCATAAACTGTAATGTGGGTTCTCCCGGGTATGGCAAAACCCTACATGTGGCTGTTATCAGCTGCCTGGGCACACAGCAGGGCTCAGAGGGGAAAGACGAGGGGGGATAAGCTGTGCGGAGTGCATCAGGGTAAGTAAAATTGGGGTAAATTATAAACCAAGGGATGTATGATCAATTTTAAAACACTCTTTCATACAGAGCTCTGGTTATTCGGGACACGTGTCACATTGATATATTGTGTCATCCCTTATCACCCTCTTATAGCAGACTTTGCACCTCTTTTGACTTTTTCCCTTCTTGCCAGTTTGGGGAACTTCCCCTGGAAAGTGTTGCCCTGGTACGATGCGTGTGGCCCCGCTTCCAGAAGTACTGGGTGCCCCCCCTTCTTGGTCCCTAAAGATTAGGTTCTTGATAATCACCTCTTGAAATTCCAGGAAAGTTCCCATCTGGCCTGCACATCGACGTAGCACGTACGCATTGTACAAAGTCATCTGTATGATGTGCACGGCCAGCTTCTTATACCACACCGCATGGCGCTGTAGGGCTTCAGGGCTTGATCTTACAAGTCCATCCCTCCCATGTACCTATTGTAGTCCAGGATGCAGTCTGGTTTGGGGGTGGCCTTTCCTTCATATATCCTAAACCTGTAGGTATACCCTGATGCACTCTCGCAGCTTATACATCTTCACGCCATACCTTGCCCTCTTACCCGGCAGGTACTCGCGGAATTGAACCCTCCCTTTAAAATGTACCAGGGACTCATCAATAGAAATACACTTCTCGGGGTGTATGCTGGGGAAAACCGGGCACTGGAACAGTCTAATAGGGGTCTCCGTTTATACAAACGGTCAAAACTGGGGTCATCTCGGGGTGGGCACGGCTCATTATCAGTATAATGTAAGAAGCGAAGTATTGCCTCATTTATTTATTTTTTTAGGTTACAGTTCAGTTCTGAAGTTGCTTTGAGGGGCCCATATATTAGAAACCCCTATGAAATACCCCATTTTAGAAACTAGACCCCTCAAAGTATTCACAACAGCATTTAGAAAGTTTATGAACCCTTTAGGTGTTTCACAAAAATTTTGAGCAAAGTAGAGGTGAAATTTAAATTTATTTTTTTGTCAGAAAATCCTCTTTATACAATTTTTTTTATAACACAAAAGGATTTATCAGTGAAACGCAAATTAATACGTATTGCCCAGATTCTGCAGTTTTTAGAAATATCCCACATGTGGCCCTCGGGCGGTAATGGACTGAAGCGCCGGCCTCCGAAGCAAAGGAGCACCTAGTGAATTATGAGACCTCCTTTTTATTAGGCACCATGTCCGGTTTGAAGAGGTCTTGTGGTGCCAAAACATTGGGAACCCCCCAAAAGTGACCCCAATTTGGAAACTAGACCCCTTGAGGAATCCATTGTAGTTTTCTTGGGGTGCATGCGGCTTTTTGATCAGTTTTTATTCTATTTTTAGGTAGCGTGGTGACTAAAAAACAGCAATTCTACTATTGTTTTTTTATTATTTTTTTTTTACAGCGTTCGCCGTGCGCTATAAATAAAATATTCACTTTATTCTGCGGGGCGATACGATTACGGCGATACCAGATGTTTATAGTTTTTTTTTATGTCTTATGGCGTTTTCACAATAAAATACGTTTTGTAAGCAATCATTCACTTTTTGTGTTACCTTATTCTAAGCGCCAGAACGTTTTCATTTTTCAATCAATAAAGCCGTGCGAGGACTTATTTTTTGCGTAACGAACTGTAGTTTCGATCATTACCATTTTTAGGTACATGCGACTTTTTGATCTCTTTTTATTCCATTTTTTGGGAGGTGAAGTGACCAAACAATTGTGATTGTGGTTCGGTTTATTATTATTTTATTTTACGGCGTTCACCGTGCGGGATAAATAATGAAATAATTTTGTAGTTCAGGCCGTTACGGACGCGGCGATACCAATTATGTATAGTTTATTTGTTTGTTTATATATTTTTATTAATAATAAAGGACTGATAAGGGAAAAAGGGGGATTTCTACTTTTAATACTTTTAAAACTTTTATTTTCTTATTTTTACACAACTTCTTGTAACTTTTTTTTTACTGTATTACTTTGTCCCACTAGGGGACTTGACAGCAGGAGGCCCTGATCGCAATTCTAATACACTGCACTACATGCGTAGTGCAGTGTATTAGAACTGTCAGCTACTCACTGACAGCAAGCATAGTGGGTCCTGACGTTGTTAGGACCCACTAGGCTTCCGTCTAGGGCATAGCCGGACGCCATTGTTTGGTGTCCGGTTGCCATAGTCACCATCGCCGGCCGCTATCGCGTAGCAGGCCGGCGATGGCAGCTTAACCCCTAAAAAGCCGCGATCTCTATAGAACGCGGCTTTTAAGGGGTTAATCAGCGGGGACACAGCGATCGGTCCCCGCTGTAGGAGCTGTGACAGCTGCTGAACAAGACAGCAGCGTCACAGCTCCTGTATGTGTCGGGAGGACGGCCGAAACGGCCGTTACTCCCGTGACGTACTATTACGTCATGGAGCGCGAACGATACAGCTGCCATGATGTAATAGTACGTCAAGGAGCGGGAAGGGGTTAAGCAGGCCACAGGTTTCAAGCAATATGGGAAAGAAAAAGGATCTCTCTCCTGACGAAAAGCGTGAAAACATTGGATATTTCAAGAAAACTTAAGCGTGATCATCGTACTTTGAAAAGATTTGTGGCTGATTCAGAACACAGACGAGTTCGTTCAGATAAAGGCGTAATGAGGAAGGTTTCTGCCAGACAAATTAATAGGATTAGGAGAGCAGCTGCTAAAATGCCATTGCAAAGCAGCAAACAGGTATTTGAAGCCGCTGGTGCATCTGGAGTCCCGGGAACCTCAAGTTATAGGATCCTCCAGAGGTTTGCAAGTGTGCATAAAGCTATTATTCGGCCACCCCTAAACAATGCTCACAAGCAGAAACGGTTGCAGTGGGCTCAGAAATACATGAAGACTAATTTTCAAACCGTGTTGTTTACTGATGAGTGCCGTGCAACCCTGGATGGTCCAGATGGATGGAGTAGTGGATGATTGGTGAATGGCCACCATGTCCCAACAAGGCTGCGACGTCAGCAAGGAGGTGGCGGAGTCATGTTTTGTGCTGGAATCATGGGGAGAGAGCTGGTAGGCCCCTTTAGGGTCTCTGATGGTATGAAAATGACCTCTGCAAAGTACGTAGAGTTTACGACTGACCACTTTCTTCCGTGGTACAAAAAGAAGAACCGTGCCTTCCGTAGCAAAATTATCTTCATGCATGACAATGCACCATCTCATGCTGCAAAGAATACCTCTGTGTCATTGGCTGCTATGGGCATAAAAGGAGAGAAACTCATGGTGTAGCCCCCATGTTCCCCTGACCTCAACCCTATTGAGAACCTTTGGAGCATCCTCAAGCAAAATATCTATGAGGGTGGGAGGCAGTTCACATCAAAGCAGAAGCTCTGGGAGGCTATTCTGACATCCTGCAAAGATATTCAAGCAGAAACTGTCCAAATACTCACAAATTCAATGGATGCAAGAATTGTGAAGGTGATATCAAAGAAGGGGTCCTATGTTAACATGTAACTTGGCCTGTTAAGTTTTTTTTGATTGAAAGAGCTTTTGATTTCTGTAAATATGACCTCCTGATGCTGCAAATTCAACAAATTACCATTTTAGTTCTCTTTACAACCTTTAAAATGTTTTGATCTCTGTTGTGCATAATAATTTGAAACAGTGCATTTTGAGTTTTTTACTTCTAAAAAAAAATCTGTTATCATTAGTGGATTTGTTCAATAAAATTTGCATTATACTCCAACGGTTGATGGCTTGAAGATTATACTGACTGTCATTTGCATAGACTATTTAGGAAAATCAGCGAAAAATAACATTTGAATAATAATTTGGAACGCGGTGTATTCCTTGTAAAAATGAAAACGTATATTTTATTTGAAAAAAATTTAGATTTTCATTTTTATGGCCTAAGTCAAAGAAATTTAGCAAAAAAAAAAAAAAGTGGGATCAAAATGCTCACTATACCCTAGATTAATTCCTTGGGTGTGTAGTTTCCAAAATTGTGTCTTTCTGAGGGTTTTTCCTATGTTTTGGCACCACAAGACCTTTTCAATCCTGACATGGTGCCTAAAATATTTTCTAATAGAATGGAAGCCTGAAAATCCACTAGGTGCTCCTTTGCTTCAGAGGCCGGTACTTCAGTCTATTAGCACACTAGCCCCACATGTGGGATATTTCTGAAAACTATAGAATCTAGGCAATAAATATTGAGTTGCATTTTTCTGGTAAAACCTTCTATGTTACAAGAACAAATGTATAATAAATGAAGTTCGGCAAAAAAAATTTTGTTTGTAAATTTCACCTCCACTTTGCTTTAATTCCTGTGAAAAGCCTAAAGGGTTAACACACTTTCTGAATACTGTTTTGAATACTTTGAGGGGTGCAGTTTTTAAAATGGGGTGATTTTATGAGGACTTTCTAATATATAAGGCCCTCAAAGCTACTTCAGAACTGATCTGGTCCCTGAAAAAATAGACTTTTGAAATTCTCTTGAAAGTGTGAGAAATTGCTGCTAAAGTTCGAAGCCTTGTAACTTCCTAGAAAAATAAAACGACATTCAAAAAATGATGCAAACATACAGTAGACATATGAGTAATGTAAACTAGTAACTATTTTGTGTGGTATTACTATCGGTCTTAGGGGGGATTCACACGAGCGTGTATTCGGTCCGTGCGGGCCGCGTGGTTTTCACGCGGCACGCATGGACCAATACAAGTCTATGGGGCAGTACAGACAGTCCGTGCTTTTTGCGCAGCGTTTGTCTGCTGCGCAAAAAGCGCGACAGGTTCAATAACTCTGCGTATTTCGCGCATCACGCACCCATTGAAGTCAATGGGTGCGTGAAAATCACGCGCACCACACGGAAGCACTTCCGTGGGACGAGCGTGATTCGCGCAACAGCAGTGAAAAGGATGAATGAAAACAGAAAAGCACCACGTGCTTTTCTGTTTCCAAGCATCCAAACGGAGTGTCTTTGCGAGGAGCGAACCCCGACAGCCGAGGCAAACTTCACCGGGTTCGGCCAAACTCGTTTTGGCCGAACCCGGCAAAAAAATTTCCGGTCCGCGACGTCGGGAGAGATTCACTGTGCATGGTGCTGAAAGAGTTAAACTGTTTCAGCACCATGGACAGTGACTTGCGATCCCAAAATACATGAACCTGTAAAAAAAACCGAAGTTCTAACTTACCGATTACTCCTGTCTCCTTCCTGCAGTCCGACCTCCCGGGATGACACTTCAGTTCAAGTGACAGCTCCAGCCAATCACAGGCCAAGCACAGGCTGCAGCCAATCACAGGCTGCAGCGGTCACTTGGACTGCCGCGTCTTCCAGGGAGGTGGGGCCCGATGTCAAGAGAGGCGCGTCACCAAGGACGCGTCACCAAGGACGCGTCACCAAGGCAACGGCCGGGAAGTTCTCGGTAAGTAGGAACTTTATCTTTTTTTTTAACAGGTTTTTCGCTGTTGTGTTCGGCATTCACTGTCGAGGGTGCTGAAAGAGTTAGCTCTTTCAGCACCTTGGACAATGACGGGCGTCGACAAGCCTCATCTCTATGATGCCGGCTGCGCGAAAATCACGCAGCCGCGCATCAGACACGCATGACACACGCAGCTGTCAAATGTTTTTTGCGCTCGCAAAACGCCGCGTTGTTTGCGCGCGCAAAAACGCAACGCTCGTGTGAATCTACCCTTACAAGCAGATACATTTAAATTAAGAAAATGCTAATTTTCCCAAAATGTTGGTGTTTTTCACAAATAAATATTAAATGTAACAATCACATTTTTTCACTAACATAAAGTGCAACATGTCACGAGAAAACAATCTCAGAATCGCTTAGATAAGTAAAAGCATTTTCAAGTTATTACCACATAAATTGACACATTTCAGATTTGAAAAAATAGGCTGCGTCCACAAGGCCAAAACTGGCTGTGCCTTGAAGGGGTTAAATAGTTCATTGTCCCCAATTCACATAAATATGGCTCCTTAAGTCCCATTTACATGGGCCAATAATCGTAAGGGAGCATTCCTAAGAACGTGCCTGCAGACGATTATTGGCCCATTCAAACAGGACAGGGATCAACACACAAAACCGCAAACGCTATTTTTTTGGCTCATCACATGGTTTATGCAGGCTATAATATCATTGTTGTCGGCAGTTTTCCCTCAAAGGTGTGCGGCTGCACGGCCACGCACCTTCCACAGTCCGCCCGCTCACTAAAGTTTAAAACCTGCTCACTGTCATGGGCGGCGTGCAGATGCAGTGACTTCGCTAGCACTGGAGGGGGCCCCGGTTCTAGCGACAGCCACATTCACTTGTATGTGTGTCCTCAGGATGCAGATACTAATTAATACTATAGGTTGCATGCCACGTTAGGCCTGCAGCCTTTAAGGCGCTGGGAAGGTTGGCACGATGACATCACATCAGGCCGGTCTGCACATGTGTTCTACCCGAGAGGCAGTGTAGCGCTACGTCCGTCACGGGAGCGGGGCAAGGTAAGTACAATCTTTTGTGGTAATAAACAGGTGGGGGAATTGCTGTGTGGCAGTATATACAAGGAGAGAGGGGGCTGTGTAGCACTATATACAAGGGGAGGTGGGATTGCTGTGTCGCAGTATATACAGGGGGGAGAATTGCTGTGTGTTAATATACAGGGGGGGTAATTGCTGTATAGCAGTATATACATGGGGAGAGGGGGGCTGTGTAGCACTATATACAGTAGGGACTGCTGTGTGGAAGTATATACAAGGGGAAGGGGGATTGCTGTGTGACAGTATATACAAGTGGAGGGTGGATATCTTTGTGGTAGTATATACAAGGGGAGGGGGGCTGTGTGGCAGTACATACAAGGGGGGGCTGTGTGGCAGTATATACAAGGGGAGGGGGCTGTGTGGCAGTATATACAAGGGGAAGGGGGGCTGTGTAGCACTATGTACAAGGGGAGTGGGGGGGCTGTGTAGCCCTATATACAGGGGGGTTGCTGTGCAGCACCATATACAAGGGGAGGGGGGATTGCTGTGTGGCAGTATATACAAGGGGAAAGGGCTTGCTGCGTGACAGTATATACAAGTGGAGGGGGGGCTTGCTGCATGACAGTATATACAAGTGGAGGGGGGATTGCTGTGTGGCAGTATATACAAGTGGAGGGGGGATTGCTGTGTGGCAGTATATACAAGGGGAGGGGGATTGCTGTGTGAAAGTATATACAAGGGATGGGGGGATTGCTGTGTGACTGTATATACAAGGGGAGGGGGCTGTGTGGCAGTATATGCAAGGGGAGAGTCCTTGCTGCATGACCGTATATACAAGTGGAGGGGGGCTTGCTGGGTGACAGTATATACAAAGGGAGGGGGGATTGCTGTGTGACGGTATATACAAGGGGAAGGGGATTGCTGTGTGACAGTATATACAAGGGTAGGGGGGATTTTTGTGTGGCAATATATACAAGGGGAGGGGGATTACTGTTTAGCAGTATATACAAGGGGAGGAGGGATTGCTGTGTGACAGCATATACAAGGGAAAGGGGGATTGCTGTGTGACGGTATAAACAAGGGGAGCGGAGATTGCTGTGTGGCAGTATATACACAAGTGGAGGGGTATTGCTGTGTTGCAGTATATACAAGGGGAGGGGAATTGCTGTGTGGCAGTATATACAAGGGGGCTGTGTGGCGCTATCTACAGGGGGGCTGTGTGGCGGTATCTACAGGGAGGCTGTGTGGCGCTATTTACATGGGGGCTTCGTGGCGCTATCTACAGAGGGCTGAATAGCGCTATCTATAGGGGGCTGCATGGCGCTATCTATAGGTGGCCACATGGCGCTATCTATAGGGGACTGTGTGGCGCTATCTATAGGGGGACTGTGTGGCGCTATCTATAGGGACAGGGGTGTAAGAGAGGGATTCTTTCATTGATGCCTATAATTAGTGTTTAGAATTGTTTATTTTACAGGTGTTCTTGTAATATTTTAGTATTTAAAAAAGTTATTAAAATTAATTTAAAATAAGTTTTCTTATTCTTATTTAGTACGTTATATTAGCGTTTACTGGTGGTATTACTTTGGATCATCAGATCGCCCACCATTGATGGAGACTTGCCTTGTTCCATAACTTTCCCTCACAGGAGCTGCCAAGACTTAAAGGGAACATTGGTTGTCGGCAGCAGATTTCTCCGTGTAAACAGAAGATGCGCTGCCAACTGATGAGGATTGAACGGATTAACTATTATCGTTTGTTCGTCCCCATACAGCATCAGCAGCAGCTGTGTATAGGGACTCGTGTAACGAATGCCGATCAACTTGTTATATCGTCATTCAGCACTCGTTATTGGCAGAAATCTGCCCATATAAATCTACCTTGGTTTTTTGGGGGGTAAGCAGATGTGCCAAAATTCACACTCTCTCTGTGGAAACACCCCAGCTTTGGTTCTGCTATCCATGATACATTGCCCTAGAAAACATGCACTAAATAATATATGGCCACTTCAAAGTGCTTATTGACTTTTCTCAAGAAGTTCACTATATTGTGCCCATCCAAAGACTAATTTCATTACAATTTTCAACTTTAATAAATATATGAACTATGTTTTAACCTTTACAATCAAATTTACAGTAAGTTAACGCTGGAATGCAATTGTCTATGCTTAAAGAGGCTCTGTCACCAACTTATAAGTGCCCTATCTTCTACATAATGTGATCGGCACTGTAATATATATTACAGCAGTGTTTTTTATTTAGACAAATTATCATTTTTGACGGAGTTATGAACTATTTTGGCTTTATTCTAATGACTTTCTTAATGCCCAACTGGATTTACTAGATCACTATGTGCAGCCACATACCCACAGATTAACGTTACTCAAGTGTCCTGACAGTGAATAGACATCACTACCAGCCAAGACTTGATGTCTATTCAGAATCCTGACACTTCGCTAATGTTTGTGGTTGATTTACAGCCTGCCAGTCGGGCTCATCGTTCTCATGCATAGACAGGCTTGTCCTGTCTGTTTGTTTACCTACTCTGGCACAGTACTGCAGCGCCTGTTCAAGACGCTGTGGACTTGGCCAATGAGAAGGAAGTTGGTGAAACGTCACGGCCAATGCATGGCTGTCACGTCACTCAACACGGGGTGGAGTCAATTCTGTGCTTCACTACCCTGACAACGCGTCTGCACACAGCGGATAACCACAACCGCTGTGTGCAGACCTGACATCTCTCCTTTTTGTGAGAGAGAGCGATGCACTCGATATTGGTATGTTGGAAGATGGGGTCGGTGGCTCGTGGCGCGATCGCGGCCCTTACTGGAATGTGGGCGATTTGTCTGCTGTCAGTGGAGCTGTGGTCGCGCAGCGAATCATCGACCCCGTACCAAGCACACACCCAGAAACGTCACAGGGAGGTGTGTGTAGGGAGGAAGGGAGGGGGAGTCACCGGATATAAAAAGGACAGGGAATCTCTCAGTGTAGTGACGTCAGACGCCAGGAACGGGCGTTGTTTCTGATTTCCCATATGGGAAGGTTGATTTCTTGCCACTGCAAGTATGCTTTCATTGGAAAGCTTCTTCTGAAAAACAGACAGCCACACTAATCTTCTAGCAGCCCCCAATGTATCTGGATGAAGCTGCTCTGTTGACCTATCTCCCCTGGGGAATCATTTGGTCAGGAGGAAACGCGTTGGGAGAATATTCATTTATCATTTATCATTGAAAAGAGGTATCCCACTTTCTTTGCATTGGATACAACTGAAGGAGGACTGCTAACACCAAAAAAAGGGGTAGGAGGGCAATAGTCCCTAAAATCTCCATATTACCTCTATATGTCATTCATGCAAGATAAATAAAATAAACAAATGTGGAGGAACTTCCAGAGAAGAGAAGCAATACAGATTAATAACCATTACAAAGGTGGACTATTTGCTGTCTTAAAAATATGATGAAAATGCATATCATAAAGAATATATGAAAAAACTGCATGCATCATTGGCATATGAAATCTTCATGTACACATGTTGTTTTTTATTTTTGCTCTTAAAGAAAAACACAGTAAAAGTTATATTTTATACATACTCCGGATCTACGCTCTCTTTTTTTTTTCTAATATTACGGAGAACGAAATTAAAATCATTGTCGTCCAGGTGGTGGACTCTAAACAATACCACCAAATATTATTCAAACTTCTAACAAATGACCACCCTTTGTAATCAGTCTTTTGTAGCCTAGGAGGATAGTGCCAATTCCCTAACTACCTTACAGTGCAATAAGTGTATCCAAGAGGTACGTTCGGCTATCTTTACGGCCGTAGGTGTGGTAAGCAGAACCTGATATGGTCTTTTTGAACGAAAATAATATCCAATTTGCTGGCTTCACTGGTTCAGGTTCAGGTAAAAGGTCCCCTGGAATACTATTAGGGATAGAAACTTCCCTGTTGGTTAGCATTTTTGCCATATATTCAGCAAGTGTAAAATCAAACTCTTCATCCATCCTAGAGAATGGATTTAACTGTGGTATTACAAATTGTCTACCCATTTGGTAAGTGCATCAATAAACACTAAGCAATATTTCTTCCCTTTGAGTTTCGCATGAAAACCAAGGTAAAAAATAAATAATTTTAATAACATACAAAATCAGCATTAATATACTTGTCTTAAAGAAACAATGTCTTTCTTATTCACTACATAAGAACAAGATGGGGTCTCCAGACAAGATAGCTGCTGCACAAAACAAATACATTTAAACATTATTTGAAACACTTTCACATTTCCCACCTTTTGTTTCTTTGAGGACATTTTGTACCCAAGCCAGGTGCTTAAAAGAGGGCTTATCCCGCTTATGAACTTTATTTTCTTAGCTTGCTCTACGGTCATACTTGTCCTGCATAATGCCAAAAAGGTCTATACAGTGGCAACAGGTTTGGCCAACTACTTGACAAATGCCACCTTGGGCAGCATTCAAAACATCAAACATGTAATCTGTAACAGTGTCCAATCTGTCGGCCATTTTCTCTATATTATAAGCATTCTTTACTGCGAAACCTACTAATATTGGCAATAATCCAAACTTTTCCTGCCACGGTACATATTGCTCATAATTGTCGCACTGTCACTTACTGGCCTAATGAGACTTTTACCCCTGCAGATCTAACAGGTCTTGGGCAGCATATGTCTCAAACCTAAAAACACCCAGGTAACATAACCTCCGGGCTCTCATTGCTGCCATGTACTTCTTACTTATGGGTGACAACAACCAGTGACCTTCACCTCATAACTCCACATAAAATACCTCAAGTTGTTATTCACAATACCGTGGCATGTATGGATACATTATAATTATAAACCTCAGACAATAGGGTCTCAACTAAGAAAATAAAACTATCACCAATCTCATACTATCACCCCTCATGTTTGGGTCCCATCAGTTCAATGACAAGTCCTGTACATCAAATCAAACAAACAAACAAACATATGTAGTTACTGGGTACATTTTATGTCACACCTGTTGTTACCCTTTTCAGCAGGATTCGTACCTTGATCTGAGCTGATTACCTGTAACAGCTTCTACCCACATAAATATTCACAAATATCATATGTTTATCTGACAAGTGTCTCAAACCGAATTTTTTCTTACCTAAACTGAGATTGTAATTAACGCCTTTATACATATACCTTATATCTTAGGAAGCAAAAAACAACTTGTTTAATTCAATAAAATCCATACAAATGTGTTGGAATTAATATTGTAAACTTGGGAACTGTCCTCTCTTTGGTCTTACATTCCCATGTGGATTATGTTTGGCGCATGTTAAACCAGTTAAACAATTTTTTTTAGAGTAGTTAGTAAAGCCATATGCCGTGAACACTTTAGATATGATTTCTATCATCCCCCCTGTTGAGACATGGCTTGTCCCATGGCTCAATAAGGCTGCATATCTGATAAGTTGCTGGGTAGTATGTATTTGTTCTTACAAGATCCATCTACAAACAGTATGAGATCACTATTTAGTAGTGGAATATCTTTAAGATCTGATCTTAGTAACACTCTTTCTGCTATGGAGGATAGGCAATCATGTGGTTCACCATCCTCCGCAGTAGATATCAAGGTCAAAGAATTTAAGAATTTAAAGTGGTACATCTTAATATCATAAATAACACTAATGTGACGGAAGCTCTTATAGCTTCTGCAGCGGCTACAACTGATTGAACTCAGGGAGGTAAGGCTCTAGCTACTGGGTTGAGTTTTGATGAGTAGTAAGCTAGAGGTCTATCCTTTCTTCCATACTCCTTTGTTAGCACTGAAGTCATGTATCCATTTTTACAATCTACAGTTTGAATAAAGGTTTTTTGAATTATCAGGTAGTCCAAGCACTGAAGATCCTTCAAGAACCTGTTTTATCTGAAAAAAATGCCTCCTCATAAATCAAAGACATTAATGGTCCCGTAATAGCAGCCTAATTGGTGATCCAACTTCTGTAGAAGTTAGTCATACCCAAAAAGGACATAATTTGTCTTTTTGTCAGAGGTTTCGGTGCTTGGAGTATTGCTGACTCTCTTCCTTCATACAGATGTTTAGCTTCTTGGGTAGTATGGTGTATGGAATGCCTGTGTGATGCCGAGGCTAGTAAGCATATGCCCTAATACTTTCCCTGTGAAGTCGGTTCCTCTGTCATTCTCAATTACTTCAGGACCCCATATTGGCAAAACTACTTCACTGAGTATTTTCCTAGCAGTGTTTTAAGTTATGTTTTTGGTTACTGGCCATGCTCAAGCCAGTTTGAAAACAAGTCAGTACATACGAGGACATATTCATATACACCTACCTTGGGTAGCTGTATGTAGTCCACCTGCAGTCGCTGGAAGGGGTAATCAGGGCGAGGCATGTGCTTACTGGGTGTTTTTGTCATTTTACCGGGGTTGTGTCTGACGCATGTCAGGAAACCCTCTATATGTCGAGCAGCTGCGTTCTGAAATCCAGGGGCATACCAGTGTTGTATTGGTTTGCTTGCTGAAGTCAGAAAGCCTCTTGCGCGCCATATTGTGTCATAATCATGTGCGACTACAAAGGTGTACTTTGAGTCTGTATAGATGTTCACCCTTTTACCTGTGCCCAACTTACATGCTTCTGCGAGTGCCATGAGTTCTGCCTCTTGGGCAGAGCTGCTGGAGGGCAGTGACTTTTGCAGCACTGTCTTACCTTCCTGGACTACTGCATACCCGGTGGTGACATGTCCTGTCTGCTTATTCCAGTATCTGGATCCGTCTACGAAATACTGAAAATCATAGTTACAAAGGTACATTACTGACAGCTGGTAACCCTTGGGATTCAAATTGCATTAAACTGTGACAATCAGGCTCATGTTCCATATCAAACAAGTCATTGTCATTTTCAAATTCGTACATTAAGGGTCTGGCATCCCCGCTTTCTCTACAACCATAGACATAGTGATGGTTGTGTGGGACTGGGTGGTCTTAGATAGCAGTACACCTATATAGAAAAATTACAATAATAATGAGACTTGAGGAAGCATACCGCGAAACGCGCGTTGGGGTTTTCTGCACGCACGACAGATTCTCCTATCAAACTTTTAATGGGTAAGACTCTCCATTAGTAGAGGGGAAAGGTGGACTTATCAGTATGAGGACTGATTATCAATAGCGCCTCACACCTTTACTTTATCACTGCTCATCGCATCGACACATTGTATATTGCTAGGGTGTGTTTTTTTATGCTTTTGATTCAGACTACTGCCTATACCCCATGCTCATTGTTTGGACTGTCTGATATTTTCCCTTGTAATGCTATAGGGAGCCTGTCTGTAGTGCTTATACTGGAATTACACTGAGTTCTCTTGTCTTTTTGTACTATTTTTTAATACTTTTCGTGTATGTAATTATGTGTTAAATAAAATTATCTATTTTTATGATACATGGCCTCTATGCTCCTGTTTCTCCTCTGGTTTATACATGTATGTATGGGAGTTGCCTTTTCTTGTTACTTAGGGAGTATGCGTCACATGATTAGCATCTAGCCCTTTACCTAATTTGCTATATGAGTCACTTTGTTTAAATAATAATGAGACTGTTTCCTAAGCACAAATTGCAATAGACAAGTGGTGGAGTGATTGGGGGACCACTTATTCAACAGTTCTTTCATTGCACGGATGACAATATCAGGGGAAATTGCTGCACCCTGGGGAAGCACCATCCAGGCATATTGTTTGCCTCTATGTGTGAAGGCAAAGTATTGGCAACAATCTAGAGACAGTGGGATAGAGAAAAATACATAATTATCAATTTATTTTCTAATAAATTAGCACTATCTTTTATATAGACTTTGCTTGTTGTAATATTTCACTTGAGTGAGAGATCAGCAATTTACTTTCTAACACACTGCTCCCCCTTGTTGATTACTACTTCCCTTTTCTTATAGAAACTTCAGCAAGCCAAAATGCTGAAAGAAAACTGCTGTATTTATAACTCTAAAACCTGATTTTACACAGCTAACTTTATTTACTTAAAAAGTCAGTCTATTTACACAATCTTATACTTCAGTTCAATGTTCTAGGAATTTTTACACGCTAATTTTACATATAATAACAATAATTTGAAATTCAATTAATTCAGTATCAACATATATTGACACACTCTTCTATGGTTCTTCTTTTCCGATCATTTTAACATTCTGTCAGAACTTTCTACCTTGTTCCCTTTTCGGAAATTCTTCCAACCGTCGTCTTACACAATCAAGACCACACTTTTCAATTTCCTTCACTAAATTAAAACATTCAATTACACTCAAATTCCCTTTAAATCCAAATGTGACACACCACTTATCATATTTTACATTCACCACATCTAATTTGTGCATATACTTTACATCTCCTTCTAAAGGAATATTTATTTACTTTTTAATACAAACAACCACATCCTGAAGCTTTTCCTGATACGTTACCCATGTTACAAGCGTTGTCCTTTTGAAAGGACGTCTAATTTAGCAATTTCAGTATATGTCTCAGGTTCCTCTCTATTTAATGGACACCTAAATGGGGCGTCTTCTAGGGATATATAGTTTGCCTCCTTCTAGGTCCGTTAATAATGCGCCAATCGTTTTTTTTCTAGAGTAGGAGTCTTATGTATATTTAATCTAAACACTTTAAATGTAGAAAGATTTTTTGTTAAGGAACCAAATCCTGTTTAATTAACTTCGTATGCTTTATCAATTATTTTGACTATTCTCCAACCTTCAGTAGAAATAGCCAACATTAATCCAAACTGACACTCAGGACAAGACATTTAAAACAATCTGGTGGGCCTTTGTCCTTTTCTAATATTTTTAAATATCTTAGTCATCACAAATATAGTAAATAATAAAAGAACAACCAAACTTAATGAGAAGCCTTCGGGACATTAGACGTTAATCCACTTTTTTGCTACGTGATAATTTGGATTACTAATGTTCATTTCTATCTTTATTCTATTATTTTTTTTTTTTATAATTGTATGCTTTTATTTTCATTTGCATCAACATAGAAATACAAAACAGTAGCAAATACAGACGTGTAGGTACGACGTAGATGAACAAAAGAAAAATTTGTACATTACATTGATCATCCATACATAGGTCAACACACTATTACCACAATGTAGTACAAGGATTCAATGGGTGGACTGTCCAAGGTCTATTTATACATTATGAAGACATTGATGAGGCTACTGTCTGCTCGGAATATGCAGTAAGAAATACGAAGCTTAGCTTTATGCCATTTCACGTCTGCATCCACCGCCTACACGAGTTAAGAGAAGATTCCAACAATAATAACATGACAATAGACAGATACACTAGGGTAGGGAGAAGGTAAGGTAAAGATGGATCTTAGGAGATATCATATTCTATACATTAGGCTTAAATGTACTTTGAGAGCAATGATCCCTATCATGGTGGTCTAGAGGAGTCATACATGTCCCAAAGCTTCCACACACTTGTAAAGCGATCTACGCAATTATTCAATGAGGCCATCAGTGACTCCATTCTCTTGACTTCCCTAATTCTGTTATGGAGGGTATTCAACGTAGGAGGAGTATTGCGTTTCCAATTGGCCGCAATAAGACACTTCGCAGCTGTAAGTATATGGAGAAGCAATCGGGACTGGACCTTCCCCCATCCCTTCGGTGGCACATTTAGAAGATAGGTCAAAGCTTGCCTCGGGGGTCTAACCCCCAGAACCCCCTGAATAAGGTCTCCCACTTCCCCCCAGAAGGGTCTTATTAGTTGGCAGTCCAAAAAGATATGAGGAAGTGACCCCACGTCGCTGTGACATCTCCAACACCTATCCGATACCAAAGGGAAAATGCGATGGAGGAATTCCGGTGTATGATACCAATGCATCAAAATTTTATATTGGTTTTCTTTATAAGCCGCAAATAGAGATGACTTCGCTGCCTGGACCAGATGATTTGCCACAGCGACATGGGGAGCTCCCTGCCCAGGTATGCCTCCCACCTGGCCATATATCCATGTCTGGCCGTCTCCTGAAGAGGCGAATCAGCAAGAATAGCATATATCCCCGATATTAACCCCCTAGTTGAGACAGTCGTTTTACAGAGCCTTTCAAAGGCTGTGGGTTTAGAAAAACACGGTTCCGCTCGTATAGAGTTAGCAAAATGTGTGATTTGCATATAACTGAAGTAGGAATTTTTTGGTAAGTTATATTTAGCTTGCAACGTTGAGAACGGTAAAATCGTTCGTTGACAGGGATCTACTATATCAGCAAAGTAAAATAAACCGGCTCTCGACCATGGCTGGGACATTTTTGTAGTAAGGCTCACAGGTAGGGAAGGATTATATAGGAAGGATGTCATTAGGGATTTTTATTCTATTATTTAATCTTGGTTCTATGATCTGACTCTAATTTGATCTCATTCAAAGAGTCTTTTAGAATTTTGATGGTCAGTTGGGAATATTGAATAAGAGTGCTCACTGCACCTTACAAATAAGGCTTCTTACTAAAACGTTATTCTCCCTGGACTGTAGTACTCGCTGCACTCTAGACGCCTAGAGCGTCTCACCAAAACACAGTCCCAAGACAGTAATGTCGCTCACCCAAGGTGACCACGATGAGAAAATGTGAAAACTGCCTCAACTCTCATTTTTGCCACATTTAGACAAGACACATTATTAACGATTAACAAACAAACAAATACCACAAGGTACTTTCACCAAAGTCACAGTACACACACAAAACTTACAACAACATTCACAAGTATAATGTTGATCAGTCGTATACTTAAAGGCAATGTGTTGCCAGAAAAACATGTTGTTTTTTTTTTAATTAAACATTTAGTGTGTAGGTGATTAAACATTGTTCAAATTTTTTTTATTTTTTTCACGAGTCAGGAAATATTATAAATTAATTCTAATTTATAATATTTCCCATTGCTGGTCACTAGATGGAGCTATTCCCAAAATTGCAGCATTGCAAAATTGGGTAAAAAGCCCTCGCTCTAGTGAGCTCTCAGCATCCCCCCCCCCTCCTTTATCCTGGCTAGTGCCGGGATAAACGAGGGGTTTGAACGGTCTAACCTCCTACACTGTGTGTCGCCATTTTTTGAGCTAACACACAGTGTAGTAGGTTTACATACAGTAGTAAACGTACACAAACACGAACATACATATAAATCTCTTACCTGCTGCTGCCGCCGTCCGCTCCGTCTGCTGCCGCTGGTCCAAGTGCACAAGTCCGGAAGCCGCGACCGGAAGTAGTAATCTTACTGTCCGGGCGCGACTTCCGGTCCACACGAAAATGGCGCCGGACGGTGCGCATTTCAAATTGGACTGTGTGGGAGCGGCGCATGCGCAGTTCCCACACAGACGGCGTACATTGAAGTGGATGGGACGGGAGCCGTTCGCAGTCCCTATGGGACTGTGGCTGCCGTATTCCATGTCTGTATGTGTCGTTAATCGACACATACAGAAATGGAAAAAAAAATGGCAACCCCCATAGGGAAGAAAAAGTGTAAAAATAAGAAAAAGTAAAACACAAACACACAAATAAATATAAACATTTTTAATAAAGCACTAACATCGTTAACATATTAAAAAAAAAATTGTGATGACACTGTTCCTTTAATGTTCCTGGGTGTTTTAACAGTATTTTTTCTACTGATTTGTCCTTGTAACAATTTTACAAAGGACCATTCCTAATTGCACTCCCTTACACAAACACGGTTTTAATTATTTAACCCTCATACATTCAATCTTCACAGTCAAGGAGTCGCATATATGTTTAATTTAGAACAACCATTTCTTTCAACTTCACCAAAGACATACTTGATTACCTTAAAACTTCTGGTGTCAGGGGCATCCAGAGACAATAAGAGGCTGATCAAACCAGCAGCAGATGTCCTGGATGTATCTTTACACCACAGTTTGAAAGTCTTTATCTTTCTTTAACTTTGGATTTAGTTTATCTCAATCATTCAATACTTTTAGTCACAATCTTAAACTTTATAAAACAAATAATCCTAATACTCTAAAACAATAATCCTAATACTCTATAAGAGATCCTCCAAATCTCCAAGAACTTTATCTTTTACGTGCTGCCCGGAGTTATTTATTACCTGTAGCCTTCTCACACAGGCTATGGACTACTAACCTCGAGAACCGTTATTCCAAGGTTTTTATATTAAGATCTGTGCTTAATATAACTAAGACCCAGACTCAGTACCTAAGATCCAACTTAGGTTTTATGACATAACCTTATAACATCTAAATATGAAATATAATAAAAACACATATAAACAAAATTATATTACCGTTATTCAGATGAAAACTCGAATCCTCATTTCTCCTGTCTATGTTCTTTTAGAATCCATCACTCCACCCCGTCCGTCCCATCAGACTGGCCTCTGTTTGACAGCAATTCAGCCGGAGGTCTTTAGATTTAGTGAGTTCAATGAATAACTCACCCTGTGCATGATATGCAGTCTTTGAGAGGACGAGGGTCTGGAGATATTGGTTTCCGCCTCGAAGGATCAAGATGTTAGAAGAATTTTCCATTCTTATCAATATTAATTCAAGAATTCACCTGAATAAGCTCTTGATTTTAGACGCTGACCAATCAGTGTCATACACTTCTCATTGTTCCAGCCCAGCTTCTTTCACTGCACAATCACACTGTGCTGTGGATCATGCTGGGCTGGAATAATGAGAAGCGTATGACACTGATTGGTCAGCATCATACACTCATCTGTACAACGCCCACTTGGTCAAAAGTAAAAACACGCACAGTTGTCTATTAAGAAACTAATTAGCATAAATCTAAAATTTTCATAACTTGCTCAAAAATGATAGTTTTTCAAAATAAAAACCACTCTTGTTATCTACATTACAGTGCCAATCAGATTATGTAGGAAATAGGACTTTTATAATCTGGTGACAGAGCCTCTTTAAAGGGAATGTGTTGCCAGAAAAACATGTTTTTTTAAAAAAAATTAAACATTTAGTGTGTGGGTGATTAAACATTGTTCAAATTTTTTTTATTTTTTTCGCGAGTCAGGAAATATTATAAATTTTTTCTAATTTATAATACTACCCATTTTTGGTCACTAGATGGAGCTAGTTCCCAAAATTGCAGCATTGCAACATTGGGTTAAAAGCCCTCGCTCTAGTGAGCTCTCAGCATCCCCCCCTCCTTTATCCTGGCTAGTGCCGGGATAAACGAGGGGTTTGAAAGGTTTAACCTCCTACACTGTGTGTCGCCATTTTTTGAGGTAACCCACAGTGTAGTAGGTTTACATACAGTAGTAAACACACACAAACACTAACATACATTGAAATCTCTTACCTGCTCCTGCCGCCGCGGCTCCCTCCGGCCCGTCCGCTCCCTTTGCTGCCGCTGTTCCATGTGGACAAGTCCGGAAGCCGCGACCGGAAGTAGTAATATTACTGTCCGGCCGCGACTTCCGGTCCACAGGAAAATGGCGCCGGACGGCGCCAATTTCGAATAGGACTGTGTGGGAGCGGCGCATGCGCAGTTCCCACACAGACGCCGTACACGGCAGTCAATGGGACGGGAGCCGTTCGCAGTCCCTATGGGACTGTGGCTGCCGTATTCCATGTCTGTGTGTGTCGTTAATCGACACACACAGAAATGGAACAAAAAATGGCAGCCCCCATAGGGAAGAAAAAGTGTAAAAATAAGAAACAGTAAAACACAAACACACAAATGAAAATAAACGTTTTTATTAAAGCACTAACATCTTTAACATATAAAAAAATTATTTGTGATGACACTGTTCCTTTAAGTATGTGTCCTACTTTTTGACAATATCCCATCATGTTAATTGACCCTAAAAAATTTAAAATCATTCTAAGTGTGCGAAAGTCAATAAGTAGGATACATACTTCAAGTGAAGTTCGTTTGATATGTTGCACTAAATAACATGATTGGATGTTTTCTGACATGTGATGTATTTAAACATCATTTAAACACTTGTGTGTGGTTTTATAATTATACTATGACTAAGGACTGCATGATCTGAAACACGTAAGTGATTTACAGATGTATACTTTTTAATGCTCCTACAATAAAGGTTACTTTTTGCACACAATGCAAATGTTGGGTATATCCTTTACTCTTAAGTAAAAGTAACATGGAGTGATCTGTGTTATTGCTTTAGCCAAGCACTTTATTCAGCTCCCCAATGCTACAGATGCCACTCACGTAGACACATTATGCACAAATAACATTTGTTTGCATTAGACATATTTCATTAGCAAGCTACTCTGAAACTTATAGTTTTATGAAATATTTGCACATGTCTGCTTCTGTTGGAGAAGCACAATATTCTTCATAAAATTTTCCTCTTTTTGTAGGCTGACTGAGACATCAAAAGTAACCAAGGCTATTCATGTAAAACTATAGTGCCCTTATTAATTAATCCTCCTGACATGGGCAAAAATATCACATTTGTAAAGAATGTTAAGGAATTGCACATTTCTGCAAGATCATTATTCGGCTGTCTGGGATACTTACAGAAGAAACAGCATATCATATTACACAATATTCTTTGAAGTCACTGATTAATGTTCCTAATTAACTGAAATTAAAAGGGAATTTTCTAGGAGAACCTAAAGAACCCCACTCATTTATTCAATTATAATGTAATAGGAAATGGTGTTACCAATAGTGACTTGTCTACAAAATACATTCAAATTAAACTAAAACTGCCAAGTTGCTAAAAAAGTTTTCTGGATTGTCTGATTTAATAAAAACAATAAGGAAATAAGATTATTCCCACTCATGCTCATGGTCAGCTAAATGGACATGTAGAGGATTACATGTGTATAAAAAAAATGGTACATTCTTGTTGGAACAGTTATTCTTTATATTCCATCAGTGAATTTTCTTTATTACTCTAGGTATAGCAGTCAGACCTCCCTCATGTAATCTTTGCTCAACACTATCCATAAACTGTGAACATCTGAACAGAGCAGTCTTGTCTACCCATGTATTGTGTACAGCTATATATTCCTACCAGTGCTTTACAAATGATCACTAGTCTTTTCACTGCAGTTAAAACTAATGTAACTCAGTCATATCTTGAATATACAGGGTGGGCCATTTATATGGATACACCTAAATAAAATGGGAATGGTTGGTGATATTAACTTCCTGTTTGTGGCACATTAGTATATGGGAGGGAGGAAACTTTTCAAGCTGGGTGTTGACCATGGCGGCCATTTTGAAGTCGGCCATTTTGTATCCAACTTTACTTTTTTCAATGGGAAGAGGGTCATGTGACACATCAAACTTATCGAGAATTTCACAAGAAAAACAATGGTGTGCTTTGTTTTAACGTTACTTTATTCTTTCATGAGTTATTTACAAGTTTCTGACCACATAAAATGTGTTCAAAGTGCTGCCCATTGTGTTGGATTGTCAATGCAACCCTCTTCTCCCACTCTTCACACAGTGATAGCAACACCGCAGAAGAAATGCTAGCACAGGCTTCCAGTATCCGTAGTTTCAGTTGCTGCACATCTCGTATCTTCACAGCATAGACAATTGCCTTCAGATGACCCCAAAGATAAAAGTCTAAGGGGGTCAGATCGGGAGACCTAGGGAGCCATTCAACTAGCCCACGACGACCAATCCACTTTCTAGGAAACTGTTCATCTAGGAATGCTCGGACCTGACACCCATAATGTGGTGGTGCACCATCTTGCTGGAAAAACTCAGGGAACGTGCCAGCTTCAGTGCATAAAGAGGGAAACACATCATCATGTAGAAATTTCAGATATCCCGAGGCCAACACAATGGGCAGCACTTTGAACACATTTTATAAGTGGTCAGAAACTTGTAAATAACTCATGAAAGAATAAAGTAACGTTAAAACCAAGCACACCATTGTTTTTCTTGTGAAATTCTCGATAAGTTTGATGTGTCACATGACCCTCTTCCCATTGAAAAAACTAAAGTTGGATACAAAATGGCCGACTTCAAAATGGCCGCCATGGTCAACACCGAGCTTGAAAAGTTTCCCCCCTCCCATATACTAATGTGCCACAAACAGGAAGTTAATATCACCAACCATTCCCATTTTATTTAGGTGTATCCATATAAATGGCCCACCCTGTACTTTGTCGATTTTAATACCTAGCGTAGTACAACACTAATATTGGAAAAAGGCTCCTGTGCTAGAGTAGGACATTTCTGGTATAGAGGGCATACATAGAGGAGGATATATAAGAATCCTGATATTTATCAATAATAATATTTAAAGACACAATTTTAATAGAAATATCACATTCATTAAAAAAAAAAAAAAAAAACACAATTTATTCTAAACAATCAAATTAAAAATTCAACAGGTAACCGCTCTGGTATCCCTTGAAATTATGACAAATTGTGGTACTCATACAAAAATTCCCCACATACAAATACCGTCACATTAACTGCCCAGAGAGCAGAGATCCTGTGGAAAGGACAATTTGGGGTGTAGGAAAGCACTTTGGAAAAACCTAGAAGCCCCCCAAAAAAACTACAAAAGCAAGACCGACCATATATATGCTATACAATATTTGTCAATGTGGTTTACCTGCAATATATTATTATAATAACTCATCAATTCTAATGAAATTCTATCAAGACTTTACTTTTGCAAAGGCATTTATCGAAGATGAAGTTTCAAGGAGCCTATAACGGTGCAGCAATTATATACTGCTAAATTCTAAGAAAACTTAGGTTCATGGAAGATTTTGTTTAGAATTATATGTGCTAAATTCATTTAGGAATGTCAATGCTCTGACAAAATTCTGTTAGATGTTTGGGGAAGCTAAATCTATAATATAAAAAAATTAAAAATACCTAATTTGGATCATACTTTTCAGCATCAGAATTTTATAAAAATGTAGTTGACTTTACAGATCTGGAGGCCAACTTTCTCACAACACTGCCGACTCCAAATAGAGTATATTATTTTTGTATTCATATATTGAATACATAATATATTTTCATATTTGTGTGCCGGAATCCAGCTAAAGAGCTTACTTGACCTCCAAACTTCAGTTGCAGAAGATGGAGACACCTTTGCTCAGATAATAAGTGGAAAAATAGTTGTAGCAGAAAGGAATTCATATATTTCCTATCTGGGGCTGAAATGTTTATACATATGTAATATGGCTTTAAGGTTTAATATAAGTCCTAAAAAAAAAACAATCAAATACAGATAACACCTTAAAGTCACATGAGTTGTTTCATTGACATATCCTTAGTTATTAAGACAAATGTAGAGCAAATTGATAGAAGCAGTGTCGTAATGTATTTGCAAGCCACATGTATCTGCCCTGTAATGAGGGCCAGAAGTCTGTGGAATGTTCTAAGTAAAAAAGCAAGCTTCTGGATAATGAGATCCTAATTTGATCTCTAATATTTACTTTCTGTCTCTAAATAACCATAATTTAGTATTTTGTTCTAAATGTGGTGATAATGTGACTAAAAGGCTTGTCTAGCAAATGATTGCTATAGTAACAAGGAAACCAACTGATTCCTTGTTGGTTTGAATGTTACTATAGTGCCAAATCTTTTTTTTTTTTTTGTATTAAAAGCAACAGAGATCAGGAAAATGCCAGTTTGTGAATCTGAAACACTTTCCACAAACTCCTAAAATACTCTTGTAGTAAATGGACACAGAAAATAGTGGTACTTCACCATGTTCAGCTTAAAGGGGTTGAGCTTGGCTAATGAATGAATGGCATGGGAAAAGGTCTCTGCTACAGCACAATGCCTTGCAATAGCGACAAAGCAGCCAATGCCCAATTCCTATACCCAAAAATATTGGCCCACATTTAATATTCAGTTTATGGCTGATTTTGGCGGAAATCGCACAACTTAAAAAGTTGCGTCTAAAAGTGTTGTCATATACAGTGAAGGAAATAAGTATTTGATCCCTTGCTGATTTTGTAAGTTTGCCCACTGTCAAAGACATGAACAGTCTAGAATTTTTAGGATAGGTTAATTTTACCAGTGAGAGATAGATTATATAAAAAGAAAAACAGAAAATCACATTGTCAAAATTATATATATTTATTTGCATTGTGCACAGAGAAATACGTATTTGATCCCGTACCAACTATTAAGAGTTCAGCCTCCTCCAGACCAGTTACACGCTCCAAATCAACTTGGTGCCTGCATTAAAGACAGCTGTCTTAAATGGTCACCTGTATAAAAGACTCCTGTCCACAGACTCAATTAATCAGTCTGACTCTAACCTCTACAACATGGGCAAGACCAAAGAGCTTTCTAAGGATGTCAGGGACAAGATCATAGACCTGCACAAGGCTGGAATGGGCTACAAAACCATGAGTAAGACGCTGGGTGAGAAGGAGACAACTGTTGGTGCAATAGTAAGAAAATGGAAGACATACAAAATGACTGTCAATCGACATCGATCTGGGGCTCCATGCAAAATCTCACCTCGTGGGGTATCCTTCATCCTGAGGAAGGTGAGAGCTCAGCCGAAAACTACACGGGGGGAACTTGTTAATGATCTCAAGGCAGCTGGGACCACAGTCACCAAGAAAACCATTGGTAACACATTACGCCGTAATGGATTAAAATCCTGCAGTGCCCGCAAGGTCCCCCTGCTCAAGAAGGCACATGTACAGGCCCGTCTGAAGTTTGCAAATGAACATCTGGATGATTCTGAGAGTGATTGGGAGAAGGTGCTGTGGTCAGATGAGACTAAAATTGAGCTCTTTGGCATTAACTCAACCCGCCGTGTTTGGAGGAATGCTGCCTATGACCCAAAGAACACCGTCCCCACTTTCAAGCATGGAGGTGAAAACATTATGTTTTGGGGGTGTTTCTCTGCTAAGGGCACAGGACTACTTCACCGCATCAATGGGAGAATGGATGGAGCCATGTACTGTCAAATCCTGAGTGACAACCTCCTTCCCTCCACCAGGACATTAAAAATGGCTCGTGGCTGGGTCTTCCAGCACGACAATGACCCGAAACATACAGCCAAGGCAACAAAGGAGTGGCTCAAAAAGAAGCACATTAAGGTCATGGAGTGAACTAGCCAGTCTCCAGACCTTAATCCCATCGAAAACTTATGGAGGGAGCTGAAGATCCGAGTTGCCAAGCGACAGCCTCGAAATCTTAATGATTTACAGATGTTCTGCAAAGAGGAGTGGGCCAAAATTCCATCTAACATGTGTGCAAATCTCATCATCAACTACAAAAAACGTCTGACTGCTGTGCTTGCCAACAAGGGTTTTGCCACCAAGTATTAAGTCTTGTTTGCCAAAGGGATCAAATACTTATTTCTCTGTTCACAATGCAAATAAATATATATAATTTTGACAATGTGATTTTCTTTTTTTTTTTTTATATAATCTATCTCTCACTGGTAAAATTAGCCTATCCTAAAAATTCTAGACTGTTCATGTCTTTGACAGTGGGCAAACTTACAAAATCAGCAAGGGATCAAATACTTATTTCCTTCACTGTATATATGTATCAAAAAGTTATTGTAAATACATTAAGTTAAATTAACACTAACTTTACAAACAATTTATGATAATCTAGTAGTATATATGATATACGGTAGATCAACTTTGTAATTTACTTACTGTTAAAAGGTAACTGAGCTTTTAAAAAACCATGTCAGTAACTTGTCAGAAGTTTTGATCGGTGGGAGTTTGAGCACTCAGAACAACACTAATTGCTAAAACAAAGCGACAGAAGTGCTTGCACTGTGCCGCTATGTTTACGTGCCTCTTCACATCCTGCCCATAATAAGATAATGATAAGATTCTCTTCTCACAGCATTACTGCTGTATAATCTCCTTCATACTGTTGCATCTTCTTTGTATATGCGATTATGCCTCCTAACCATCTCGAATCAAGCGGAAAAGTCCCACATTCCGGGCGATGTCATACTGTCCCAGGCGGCCGGTGATGTCCCAGTTTCAACTGTATATGCGTCCTCAGGTGATGCTGTTGAAACCAATAGTAAAGCAGGGAGCCATCAGCTTCACCATTCACTATGTAACTCAAACTCTGACAGGCGTGATGACGGCACTGCATTGTGCCTGTCTGCCCTGAGAAACACAGAGCACAGACTGGAGGAAACCTGCGGAGGGATCTCCTCCATTTGTATTGGGTAGCGGTACTAGGTGAGTATGGGGGAATTATACTGTGTGAAGGGCACTATGGGGAGATTAAACTGTGTGGGGAACCTTATGAGGGCATTTTACTGTGTCTGGGAGGACTATTGGGGCATTATACTTTAAGGGAGGCACTATGGGGGAATTATACTGGGGTGGGGCACTATGGAGACATAATACTGTGGGGAGGCACTATGGGGCACTATACTGTGGGGAGGCACTATGGGGGCATTATAATGTAGGGATGAAGTTAGGCAATATTGGGCATTATACCCTGTGGAGGCACTATAAGGCCATTATGCTGTGTGGGGAGGTACTATGGGGGAATTATACAGTGGGGAGGCACTATGAGGGCATTATACTCTGTGGGAGGCACTATGATGGTATTATACTGTGGGGAGGAAGTGAGGCAATATGGGGCATTATACTGTGTGGGGCACTATAGGACCATTATATTGTGTGGGGGAATTTTACTGTGGGAGGCACTATGGGGGCATTATACTGTGTGTAGAGCACAGTAGAGGCATTATACTCTGTGGAGAAAAACTATGGGGACATTATCCTGTGCATGTGGGGCACTATGGCATATACAAGTCAAATAATGGCCAGAAATAATGTTATTCCTCATGTACACACATGTGACAGCTTATGTTGAAAAGTCACCTGAAAAGTTAGGTGCGCTATAAGAATTTAATTCCACCTGAAAGTTACAAATTCTACTTTACTTTAGCATTCAGAAACAGAGTAGATTTTTCTGACATAACATTTTTCTCCAAACTGGCTATTTAATTTGCATTATGCTTTTCTTAACAATCCATGTGAAAGGGGACAATGCATGAGTTGTCCTATTAGTTTTAAGTGGGTAAAGCTGTAAATAATGATAATGACAGATTACTAGTTAATACATCCAGATGTGCACAGATAAGGGCGTCCAGGTGTGAGAATTAATTATTTTCTTCCTTTCCCACAGCTCACTAAAGGGAAAAATTACTGCTTGAAAATGTGAATGCAATTATTTTCTGATTCATATAAACAGTAATATTTAAGCACTCTTGTTTGTGTGGTGTTGTATTATGCATATTCATATTATTATTATTTTTTAAACAGTTTGCCTTACGTAGAATTGCATCAATTTTAACTGATAGACTAGCATGATAAATACAATGAAAGGGGGCCTCATCTATTTCTGTACATACTGTAGACTTGTGAATGACCTGACACTATAACAACCAAAGTCAACAGAATGCATTGCCATTTATATAAATAAGTGGGTAAATACATAAAATTTACTTTTAGGTTTTTACAAAATAATACTGAATAAACTTAGACAAAGTATTTAAGGCCCCATGCACACGACCGTAAAAACGCCCGTAATTACGGGCCCATAGACTTCTATTGGCCACGGGTACCTTCCCGTTTGCTTAAGAAAAGGTGCCCGGGCCGTTGAAAAATATAGAACATGTCCTGTTTCAGGCCGTAATTACGACACGGGCAGGCCCATGGCTAAATGTGTGCACCCGTAATTACGGGAGCGCTGCTAGGCGACGTCAGGGGATTCCCCTGTCTGCAGGCTCATGCCTTATTTCAATTTTTGAATAAAGAGAAGCAGAGTAAACGGGTCCGTAAATACGGGTGAAATATGGGTGACAACGGATCCGTATTTATGGGCACGGGTCTGTAAATACGGGTTAGATACGGGTTAAAAACGTCTGACAAAGGACCCGTATTTAAGCCAGTATTTACGGGAGGGAGAAAATACGGTCGTGTGCATGGGGCCTTAAGGAGGTGATTTCATTTTATTTGCACTATTGCATAATTTTTTCTTTATATTTTATATGATAACACATGTTATTTTGTACATATAGTTACAGAATTCTGTTTTCACTTTGTCATTATGAGGTATTGAGTGTAGAATGATGGGGAAAAACAAGGCCTCAACATAACAAAATGATCCAAGGTTTGATAAGTACGATCCGAGAAACAAAAGCAGTATAACAGTGCTTTAGTTTGCACAAATTTTGTTGATACTCAGAGACAACTCACCGTGCTACACTAAGTAACGTAAAGGCACTCCTCCCATATTCAATACATGGGTTAAATTTTCCACCTGCGGAATTAAGTATCAATCAATGTCAGCCTATGCTGACTTTTGAACGGCAGATCGCTTCGTATATTAAGTAGACATATCATTGGGGGCACTCATATTCTTTTTGCCATGATTAAGAGCAACACGCTTGCTCGAAACGCGTAGGCCAAGGCCATCTAGCCCGCTATATATATATACACACCTTGAGACTGCGTCTCCATGCAATTTTTAACCATTTTCCACAATAAACTTGGGAACAGATTTTCCTTTTTAACAAAACACAGCGCTGGATTGTTTCCTTCTTTTTCCTGATCTACTGACCGCTGGCCGTAGCGGGGATCCGTGCGAGGTGTCCGGAGACGCAATTACTGGTGAGCTGGAGGTATCCTCCTTTTCTTACTACAATCAAGTTTACGGCACATGCCTCCGTGCCCACCGGACTATCTTTTGCCTTTGTTTGAATAGTATTTCATGCACTATTGCAATGATTTATAGTTGGAATTCACCAACTAGATATATTAATCACTAGATGAATATTGTGAAATACGCATGAAATAACTGGAATACTTATTAAGGTGTCTCAAGGAGTTTACATTTGACATCTATTCAACTGCTACAATATATATAACTTAAACATGGCTTGTTTTTAACCACTATATGACCGACAGAATATATATTTGAATGAGTTATCTCTCTTCCAACAAATACTGGAACCGGTTAACATAGGTGTAACTATGCCAACACTACCGAATCCCCAACGCTCTAGGGTTGAAATGGTTGCATTAGTATTCGGGGAACCTGGACACACAGACTTGTCTAGCCCCAACTTAACTAGCAACTTCAAGGAACTGGAGAAACTCTCCTCACATGAAACCAGGTTATGGTGGGATCTCACCACGTTACGAAACTATATATCAAAGAACATGATCCCAAGAGGTCTCAGACTACGAAAAGTGCCAACAAACAGGTACTCAGAAGAATTTACAACTGATTGGAATAAAATTCTATCAGAATGCCCAATTAACCTCATGGTACTCATCACCAAACATGAGGAAATCAAATTGTCCCAAATTCAAAATGACATTTCCAAAATAAAGGAGCAAATAAGTTTACACACCAGCTCACCAGGTTTTTTGACGTTACAAAGAAGAACAGACGAACACCTTGAACAATTGGAAAAATCGATTGCGGACATCAAAAAAATCAAAATTCTTAAGAGATAGTCAAGATTATAACAATGACGAGGTCTATACTTGGAACAAAGTTAGCTACCATAAACGCAGTAACAAGTCCATTCTCAAAAATCGCAACCATCCACGAAGATTTAACTCCAGCTCACACAGGGTGAGTTTCAGCTCCACAGAGCTGGAAACTACGGATGGAGCAGAAGAAGAGTCAGATCAAGATTTCCCTCAGGGTCCACGTAAACTCAGATCCAACTATGATGTTAACCCAGGTTCGTCAAAAAACGGGGGAAGAGGGGGGGCAAGAAACACAAGCACCGCGGAGATCGCACAATCACGGAGATTAAGGAACCAGAGATAACCAAACATCTTGATGTGGTGAACCTATCTTCAGTGCCACTTTCCCCCGCACAAACGAAGGTCCTTACATTAGGACTCAATTTTGTACCTAACCAGGATTTTGACATATTTAAAACCCTCCTGGATATAAATAAATTTGTCCGAAATGTAACGGTCAAAAGGCATTTTTTAACCTCACAGCCTGAAAGTCCAATACAATCTTAGGAGATATCTACCATACCTGATGAAAACCATTATAGGCGACTCATGTTTGTGGAACAACAGACATTACTGCATTTAGAAGACCTTGCCGAGGAACACACTGAAGTTGCCATTAGCAACCAGTCAACCAAGTTTGCAACCAAAAATCCTCATTATTATCCAGTACAATCCCGTACAGAGTCCATGGACAGATTCCAATACATCATGGAAAGAGAGTTACACAGAATAAAAGACGGGACAAAAAATAACGCTCCCACCCACAACCTCACCTTGGCAGAAAAACACGCATTAAAATCTCTACAGGACAATGAAGATATTATCATAAAAATGGCAGACAAGGGCGGTTCCATTACCGTCATGGATAAGGACATGTATATTGACCAAATCAACATACTATTAAGTGATACAAACACCTACACCAAATTACAACTAAATCCCACAAAAGTTTTTTCTTTGGAGTTGAAAAAATTATTGGATAAGGGTTTGAATGGGTGTATACTTACCAAGAAACAATATGATTATCTGTTAGTGGAATCTCCCAGAATATCTATACTCCATGCCTTACCCAAGACACATAAGGGTATTAATCCCCCTCCTATGAGACCTATAGTCTCAGGCATAGGTTCTCTTACTGAGAAAACATCCGAATGGCTGGATTCCTTCTTACAGCCATTCGTATCTAGGGTACCGGGTCATTTAAGGGACACTAAGGATGTTCTATCCATTTTCCACAACAAAGTCTGGAAACATAACCACACATGGCTAACTTGTGATGTAGTGTCTTTATATACCAGCATCCCCCATCCAGTTGCCATTACAGCTCTCACTCATCACCTTTACAAATATAGTTCGTTTGACGAAACACTACAAAATTTTTTGATAGAAATAACTTATTTCCTAATGAAACACAATTATTTCAACTTTGCAGGTACCTTTTACTTACAACAACGTGGGGTGTCTATGGGAGCTAAATTCTCTCCATCTCTGGCAAATTTAGTCATGGCATGGTGGGAAGAGTCCTTTCTCTTTTCCCCCATCAATATGCATGCGGACAAAATCCACTGGTATGGCAGATACATTGATGACCTTCTATTCATTTGGGAGGGAGATGTATCTGCCATTCCTAAATTTCTGGAATTCTTAAATGATAATGATCTCAACTTAAGATTCACCCACTCGTTCAATCAAAATACCATCAATTTTCTTGATATAAAATTTATATCTACTGTAGGCTCCCACATTGATTCAGAAATCTTCCATAAACCCATCTCAGGGAATACCATCCTGCATGCCACTAGTTGCCATCCAAAACATACCATCACGGCAATACCAGTAGGTGAACTAACACGTGCAAAAAGGAATTGTAGTACAGAGATGGGTTATGTTAAAGAGGAATCTGAGACGTGTCACAAATTACAAGCCAGAGGTTACAAACACTGGATATTAGACAGAGCCAAAAAAAATTGTGGGTACCAAGACAAGAGATTCCCTGTTGGAGGTTGACAAAAAGATGGGAGCTACCAAGTTGGTCGGAATTAATTCCAACATGCCGACTTTGGTACTGGAATACAGTAATCAATTCAATTGAATCAAAAAAACAGTGTTAAAATATATTCCTCTCTTGTTTGAAGATTCCAAATTAGAACAAGTTCTGCAAAATGGGTGTAGAGTGGTATCCCGTAGAGCAACCACCCTAGGTAACAAACTGTCCCCGTCACTTCTGACATGTAGTGACACTAAACCTACTTGGTTAATACACAAGGGCTTTTTTAAATGTGGAACACACCCCTGCAAAACATGCAACATGTCCAAAACCATTAAACATTTTTCTAATTCCAAAGAGGACACTAAGTTTCAAGTTAAATCATATATCAACTGCAACAGTACGAACGTGGTTTATATTATTGAATGCACCATATGCAAATTAAAATACGTGGGATGTACAACAAGGAAATTTAAAATACGCATACTAGAACATCTGGGTTATATAAGAAATCCCAATATAACCAACATATCTAACGCTGCCAGACATTTTATATCTTGTCACAACAGAAATATAGACTCTTTTAGTACATATGCAATAGAAAAAATCAGGGGTACAACAAGGGGAAGGGACCTCAAACATCTTCTTCTGACCAGGGAGGCTTTCTGGAAATACAATTTACAGACACGTTTCCCTGCAGGCTTGAATCTTAAAAAAGAGCTCATGTTTCACTATTAAACATGTCACTTGGTCAATTAACTCTACATAGTTTTAATACATGTCACCTTACCAATAAACTCTATACAATTCTAAGAGTCCCTGAATGTCTCTAAAATCTTGGGGTTTCAGATATCAAGATAAATTATATCACATAGATTTATACCTGACCGACCAGATAACAACCATTAGTGTACATAAGACATATCAAACGAAATTTCACACAATTTCGTTTAGACATCGAGTACATTAGAAGAGGTCACAAACCAGTATAGATCACACTCACCAGATGCATACAATTTTGGCAGTTAGGATCAGGATATAGATCAAATAACCTTGAACTATTGTTTAACAGGATATATAAATTAATTCCCAGAAAATTAGGGGAATAATCCAAGGTTTATGGGACTTAACGAATTTATCGGTTAGCTCATATATTTTCTAGAACATTCTTGCAACAATTGTTCAATATAACTGGAGGATTGGAGGTATCCGCCTATTTACATCTAGAACATATATTTATCTCGATATGGCGAATTTTGCACTCGAAGAACTTTCGTATATATACGCTCTATATTTTTTTTTAAAAATACCTATAATATCTAGTTTCATAATAATTTTACAAATTCAAAAATAATATAAAAATGTAGAGTGGAACTGTACTCACTGTTCATATGGGGCGTTTGTCGGACCGCTTCTCGTGTTGTTCAAGGCGGGGCTGTGTCCTCAAGTAGCTTTGATGAAGCAAGCCCATTGTCCAGCTTGTGCTGTGCCATATATGCAAAAGGCTTGCGGAGGCGATGGGGGTTTATGCACGGACCATTGTGGCAGGTTCTATTCCTATGTATTTGAACACTAGTTCAGTTTCCATACCAAGTACAAATTTCCAAAGAATAACAATAACGAAAATACGAGGAACTCTGAGAACCATATATATTCACATTCAAAATATGTTCCAGTAAGATATTAAGAACATACTTTTACGACTTACAGTCTACAAACATATGGAATAAAATACATTAATATGATACTTTCATTCATACGAAACTATGTATGTTTGATTCCCTAAATACAACATACATATACCTATAAGAGGAACATGATTTGTATACTTTATACACACGCATACATGTTGAATTCCTAAACTGTAAGTCTAATTGGTCATAGTGGTAGGGAAATTATTTTCTTCCCTTATCATTTTTATCTTTAATGACATTTGCCACCATAATGTTTTGTTTATACATTATATCCATGCAGATTTTATGTTGTATTTGTTTATACCTCTATGTGTTTCAGATACAATAGAAGCCAGATTACCAGATCACGATCTGTAAATGTCTTTTCACATCTGTATTTGTTTTTATCCTTAATTTGTTAGTTGTATATTTGTTATGTTCAATTTATGTTTGCCCCTTTTATGCTCAGTCTACATTTTCTTTCCGCTGACTATTTCAATAAGTAATCCGGATTCGTATTTTTAATAAAATTAGTATCAAAAGATCCAAGGTTTGATAAGTACGATCCGAGAAATAAAAGCAGTATAACAGTGCTTTAGTTTGCACAAATTTTGTTGATACTCAGAGCCAACTCACCGTGCTACACAAAGTAACGTAAAGGCACTCCTCCCATATTCAATACATGGGTTAAATTTTCCACCTGCGGAATTAAGTATCAATCAATGTCAGCCTATGCTGACTTTTGAACGGCAGATCGCTTCGTATATTAAGTAGACATAGCATTGGGGGCACTCATATTCTTTTTGCCATGATTAAGAGCAACACGCTTGCTCGAAACGCGTAGGCCAAGGCCATCTAGCCCGCTATATATATATATATACACCTTGAGACTGCGTCTCCATGCAATTTTTAACCATTTTCCATAATAAACTTGGGAACAGATTTTCCTTTTTAACAAAACACAGCGCTGGATTGTTTCCTTCTTTTTCCTGAAAATGTGAAAGAATCTGAAGACTTTCCGAATGCACTGTGTGTCTCAGGGTTTCCTGGTGGCTGACATAGTTTTTTTGGTTGTTAAAGAAGTTTTGCATTGGAATATTACAATATAAATAATCATAAGGATTGTTCGTTTTTTTTATACAGTGTACAGATACATTTTAAGGCTTAAAAGAGACCATCTATTTGTAATGTTAGCGATTACCTCAAGGATGCTGGAGTCTGCCGGGAGAGAGCGTGCACGTAAACCGCAACCCCAAATCCGCAACCACTCTGACCTACAGCATATAAGGCTACTCTGAGGTGTTCACCAGAGCCAACTGCAAGGTGGGATGTACTTTGCTGCTCAGAACCGAGGTTGTCTTAGCAGAGTGAAGTCAGGAACGAGAGGTGCAATGCAGGCAAACTTGAGCTGGTAACCAGACAGCCAGAGGGTAACTGAAAGTTCAAAACAGAAGGCAAGTGGATAACAAGAATAGCAAAAGGTCAAAACCGGTCGGGAGCAGATAATCAAAATCGGTAAGCTGAGAGTAAACAGGAGACAAGCTGAGATCAGTGTACTCGAGGTCCAGAATCAATGTGCAGGTGATGTCAGAAGCTTGATCAGAAACCAAAGGACGAAATTCACAACCAAAGGACAGGTGGAAAAGACAGGAGCAGGTACAGGTGCAGGGAGCAGGTGTTTTCCTAACGGAACCCCCCTTCTACGAGGGACCTCCGGGCCCTTAAGCCTTGGCCTAGGTTTTAACTCCTTAATGACCAGCCTATTTTAGACGTTAATGACCAAGCCATTTTTTACGTTTTTCCATCGTTTCATTCAAAGAGCTATACACTTTTTATTTTTGCGTCCACATAGCTGTATAAGGTCTTGTTTTTTGCGGGACAAGTTGTATTTTTTAATAGCACCATTTTGGGGTACATAGAATTTATTGATTAACTTTTATTTACTTTTTTTGGGGGGGAATAGAAAAAAATCTGAAATTTCGCCACACTTTTATGCGTCCTAAATTTACGCCATTTACCGTGTGGTATAAATAACACAATAACTTTATTCAGTGGGTTGTTGCGATTGCAACAATACCAAATTTATATCGTTTTTGTATGTTTTACTACTTTTACACAGTGAAAACTCTTTTTTTTCAAAATTATTTGTTTTTGTGTCTCCATATTTGACGAGCCGTAACGGTTTTATTTTTTTGCCGATGCAATTGTAGGATGGCTTTTTTGTTGCGGGACGACTTGTAGTTTTTATCGGTACCATTTTGGAGTAGATGCGACTTTTTGATCACTTTTTATCACATTTTTTTAAAGGCTGGATTCAAAGAAAACAGCAATTTTTGCATGTTTTAATATTTTATTTTATACGACGTTCACCATGCGGGTTAAATGATGTAATACGTTTATAGTTGGGGTCAATACGGACGCGGCGATACCAAATATGTGTAACTTTTTTACTTTATTTTGTTTGTTAATAATAAAGCAATTTGTAAGGGGAAAAAGTGGGTTTTCCATTTATTTTTATTTTCACTTTTTATTAAACTTTTTTTAACTTTTTTACTAGTCCCACTAGGGGACTTCACTATGTGATGGTCCGATCACATTTATAATACACTGCAATACTTATGTATTGCAGTGTATTATGCCTGTCCGTGTAAAACGGACAGGCATCTGCTAGGTCATGCCAGAGGCATGATCTAGCAGGCATTCACTACAGGCAGACCTGGGGGCCTTTACTAGGCCCCTGGCTGCCATCGGAGAAACAGACACTCGGCGATCGTATCACCTGGTGTCAGTTGGATGAGAGGGAGCTCCCTCCCTCTCTCCAAAACCACTCAGATGCGGTGCACGCTATTGAGCACCGCATCTGAAGGGTTAAACGGGTGAGATCGATACTTATATCGATCTCACCCGGCAGAGCAGGAACGCCCCCAGCCCTCAGCTGCCTCTGGCAGTTAAGAGCAGGGAGATTTGACAGCTCCCTGCTCTGTTTACTTATTCCGATGCCGCGACGTAAAAAGTCTAAGGCATCAGAATAAGGCCCGTTAGTGACTGATGTAGAAACACTATGGACCGGTCACTAACGGGTTAAAGGAAACTTCAAATTAAAAACTTTTACCAAACGACTGGCGTGTACTGAATGGGCAGGAACCCAAGTATGATCTTCTGGCCTATACCCCTTCCAGTGCACTAAGTACTGTAGAATACCCCTGACCCTTCTAGAATCCACAATCCTCTGAACCACACACTCTGTATCTCCCTCTACTAGAACTGGAGGAGGTTCATTTGGTGGATTGGATGCTGGAAAAAAAAAATTTCATTAGAGATTTGTGAAATACATTATGAATCCTGAAGGATGAAGGATGAGCAAGATGACATGACACAGGGTTAATAATTTCAACAATTTCATAAGGACCAATAAACCTAGGGGCAAACTTACGAGAAGGTAACTTTAATCGCAGATTTTTCATAGAAAGCCACAAACTTTTGACCCACATAAAATACAGGACCCACAATACTTTTTTTGGTACCATTTTTCTTCTGAATAACTTGGGAGATCTTCAGGTTCAATTGAACCTGAGCCCAAACTGTGCACAGTTTATTTGATTCAACTTAAACCTCAGGGTTATCACTAGAAGAGGTGGAAAATGAACCAAAATGAGGATGAAAACCATAATTACAGAAAAACGTTGAGGTATCAAGAGCAACATGGTGGCGATTATTTATAGCAAACTCCGCTAAAGGAAGATATGAGACCCATTCTACTTGGTTATCAGCAATATAACGCCTAAGATATTGTTCTAAGGTTTGATTAAAATGCTTGGTTTGACCATTAGTCTCAGAGTGGAATGCAGAAAAGAATGACAACTTTACCCCCTGCACTTACAGAAGGCCCTCCAGAAGCTAGTGACAAATTGTAGAACTCTATCAGAGACAATATTTTCTGGAGTACCATGCAGATGAACCACTTAATAAAAAAATAGTTTAGAGAACGTTTTGGAATCAGGGAGTTAAGGTAACGGAATAAAATGACACATTTTACTTAAACGATCCATAACTACCCAAATGACAGTCTTCCACAGGATGAAAGACCTGGGAGGCGGAAAAACTTTGAGATAATGCGTCAGCTCTGACAATTTTAGACCCGGGTCTGTAGGTTACAATGAAATCAAATCTGATAAAAAACAAAGCCCATCTAGCCTGTCTGGGGTTGATTTTTTTGGCTGATTCTAAAAACACAGGTTTTATTGTCAGTCAGTAAAGTAATTTGATGTCTGGGTCCCTCCAGAAAGTGACGCCACTCTTCAAACGCCCACTTAATAGCAAGAAGCTCACGATTACCTATTGTAACGTCTATGGCAGCGGACTGTCGTCCTGACTTACCCTCTGACGGCCGCGGCCATGGATAAGCAATTTCCCGGTGGCATCTCCCTCCTGGGAGATGCCGGCACTCACTTCCTGGTCTGGACACTGTCTCCCGCAGGGCACGCGCGCCCGCGAGTTCATGGCCTTAAAGGGCCAGTTGTGCACAGTTGCAGAATACTGCAATTAGCCCAGAATGCTTAGGGACTATAAAAATGGCTCTGCCCTCTCGATCCTTGCCTGAGCATTGTTGTGTTACCTTAAGTTTGTCCTTAAATGGTCTCCTAGTGTTTTCCAGTTCCCAGTGTTACCCGTTCCTGCAGCATGTATCCTGTATCCCATGCTACCATGCCTCTGTGCCTTCAAGAGTTGGAGTCGTGCTGTGCCCTCCGCTGCATCTATTGTGTCGTACCCGGCCGGGTGTCTGTCTATTGTTGGAGCATCATCTTAGACTGAATCCAGCGCTATTGTCTACATTGCCTCAGGTACCCTTTCTGAACTATAGACATTGCATTGTACCTGTTTGGCCAGCTGCTATCCCGCTACGCGGTACGGCCCAGTGGGCCCACACCCTGCGCCGTGACACCTATATCATAGTTTTTTTCATTGGAAGAAAGTTTGCGAGAGAAAAAAAGCACAGGGACGCAAATTAATCAATACAGAAGATCCTTGAGACAACACAGCCTTCACACCTATTTTTGAGGCATCAATCTCAACTAAACGAAAGGTCAGGTTGAACCAAAACAGGAGCTTGCATAAAACACTGTTTTAACGTTTTAAAGGTGGAGACTGCACTAGGTTTCCATTTAACAATATCAGAAGCCACTTTAGTAAGATCTGTCAGAGGTTTAACAACGGAAAATTCTGAATACATTTCCGGTAATAATTAGCAAAACCCAAGAACCTCTGTAGAGCTTTTAATGAAGTGGGTTGAACCCAGTCAAGAATTGTTTAAACCTTAGCGGAGTCCATACGAAAATCATGAGTCCATACGAAAATCTGATTAAACAGGTCCGGGATGAGTGGAAGAGTATATTGCTTCTTTACAGTAATCTTATTCAATTCATGATAGTCAATACAGGGTCTTAAACTGCCATCTTTTTTTTAACAAAGAAAAACCCGGCTCCCACTGAGAAGTAGATGGACAAATATGACCCTTATGGAGACTATCTTTAACATAGTCTTTCATGGCCTGTCTTTCCAGAGCAGAAAGATTACACATCCGTCCTTTGGGTAGTTGAGAATTAGGGAGAAGTATGATAGGACAGTCGTACGGCCTATGAGGAGGAAGAGAATCCCTACCAACTTCAGAAAAAACATCCCCATAATCTTGAATGTACTCAGGCAATGATGGTGCGATGCAAAGGATATTAGTAGTAGACAAAGACATGCAAGAATCATAACATTTAGTATTCCACTTAACCACATCTGCTTTCACCCAATAAATAACAGGATTATGTGTCTGTAACCATGGGATAGAAAACTTGATTGACCCCTGAGCGAGAGGAGTATTATGAATAGCGGAAACCTTGACTGGGTTATTCAATTGAACAAGAGAGATAGCCAATTTTTTATTAACCTGGAGATCTAAGAAATTTGCTGCAGAACTACAATCTACAAAAGCTAGTCCAGAAGCACAAACATTATCAAAACACAAATCCACAGACAGAAGGACTTTTTTAGAAAATGTGGCGAAAACCTGACTGCCCAGATGGCAAACACAGGGACCATCTAGGCTCTGAAGTTTTCCGGAACTGGAAGCTTAGGGCGTTCATGGCGTTTGGACCAGTTCGTGAGGGTATGACCAGCGTCCCCACAATAAAAACACAGCCCCTTGGGTTTTCGAAAAATTCTCCATTCCTGAGAGGACATAGTGGAACCCAACTGCATGGGTTCTTGAGCATCAGAAGAAGGGCTCTCAGCACAGGGAAGGTTAGCAGCCATAGCAATCTTTACATTCTTGCGCTTGTGTAGTCGTCGGTCTAGATGTACTACAAGGGTGATAGTTTCCTCTAGAGTAAGAGGCAGAGGATAATTGTTTAAGAGATCTTTTACATTTTCTGAAAGGCCTCGGCGGAATTGACAGCAGAGTACAGCATCATGCCACTGAGAAAAAATTGAAAATCGTCTGAACTCCGAACAATAATCCTCAACTGGACGTAGTCCCTGCTGGAGAGATAACATCTTGGTCTCCACTACTGCAGTGACATCTGGTTCTCCATAAATGAATCCCAGAGAAGAAAAAAAGGTTTCCACAGACAAAAGTTCAGGGGCATCAATGAAAAGGCCCAGGTTAGAGGATCACCCTGCAGGAGTGAAATAACGATACCCACTCATTGTTGCTCTGCTCCAGAGGAGATAGGTCTCAGATGAAAATACAATTTACAGCTGTCCCAAAAATTAAAAAAATAACTATAGAAAAAGATAAAAAGTACACGGCACACATGGTGCATCATCAAAGGGTGATCTAAGTAAGACGTTAAAATAGGAGCGGTGTTCATCTGGTAGTGTTGTGCTAGGAGCACAACGTCCTTGTAAACTATGTAGTTAGGGGGGCCTGCAGCCTGGGATTTGTCCGGTGACCCATAGGTTTCCGTTGCACAATATGTAGGTATACGATAAGAAAGAGGATCCCACTGAATGGCGCTGATCCTCCCAAGTGCAGAGTAGATGAAAGTCCCGCAAGCTCCTTCAGTCTAGAGCCGCTAGTAAGGTTTCAATAAAATCCTCAACTGCTACAAAGATGTTCCTTTGTACATTTATTGTGTTTTTTATATAAAATACATTTAAAATGAATGCTACGTGTTTCAAGACCAGACCGGTCTCTTCATCAGGCTAGGGAAAAAAACACAATGACGGTCTTCCGCCTTGACAGCAGCTATATAGCCCGTTATGAGTCCACAAAGAGGCTCTGCGTCAGAGTTCATGAATACACTCTGCTAAGACAACCTGGGCTCTGAGCAGCAAAGTCCATCCCACCTTGCGGTCTACTCTGGCAAACACCTCAAAGTAGGCTTAGATGCTGTTGATCAGAGTGGTTGCGGATTTGGGGTTGCGGTTTACGTGCAGTCTCTCCCGGCAGACTCTAGCAGCCTTGAGGTAATCTCTAACATTACAGATTCATAAGCCCAAAATATTAAATTTTTTCCACAATGGAACCTATACAAGAGATGGTGGACCAATGCAAGATTTGACTCAGCTGATACAAGGTCTGGCTATATGGGTTTAACAGCATGAAACTGCGCAGGCCCGAGCAGTTGCTCCAGCGGCATCTCTTGTAGAGCCGAAAGTGAACTTACCTGATCATTTCTCTGGTAATTGTACGTTTTTTATTAATTTTTAGGCATACGCTAGGAAAGAGGGAATCCCACTGAATGGCGCTGATCCTCCCTAGTGCAGAGTAGATGAAAGTCCCGCCAGCTCCTTCAGTCTAGAGCCGCTAGTAAGGTTTCAATAAAATCCTCAACTGCTACAAAGATGTTCCTTTGTACATTTATTGAATTTTTTATATAAAATACATTTAAAATGAATGCTACGTGTTTCAAGACCAGACCGGTCTCTTCATCAGGCTAGGGAAAAACACACAATGACGGTCATCCGCCTTGACAGCAGCTATATAGCCCGTTATGAGTCCACAAAGAGGCTCTGGGTCAGATTTCAAACATTCAAAGATGCACTTCAAATAAACATGTTATATATATATATATGTATGTATATATATATATATATATATATATATATATATATATACATAAAAACACTATCATTAGTGATGATAGTAATTATCAGATATTTGGTGTAAACGATCCGAGAATGACAAATGAAATAACAGAAAATAATGATAAAAACGTGATAAAAATATCTGTCGGTGTGGGCCCTTTTAAATTCCAGAAGGGTGGTTAAACAGGAGACATAAGCGTTAACGTGTGAAAACCGCGCAATGTGAACTATAAATATTGATATGCGGTAGTCAATAGTGATCCACATGAAACTAGATCCAGATAACCAGATATGTATATAATGGATGTTGGAATGGTACCTCATGTATATCAACTCAAATAACTGGGTACGAAAATATTTCTCCCAGGGGCTTGAGGATGACTCTTGAGTCCCCCTTCAAGGAGGATATCGCTTTCACAAGCGATTGGGAAAATTTTATGTCGGAATGCTCAAGGGGCATGCTAATGAGACTCCTACATAAACTAGAGCGCTCTTGCCAGGATCTGACAACTACTATTGAAAAATTCATAGACCGGCTTCACATTTACAAACAACATCCAGACTATCGTCATATTAATCTCAACATCACCAATAGAATTTATCAAATCAAATAAGATTTAATAGAGAAAAAAGCCATCAAACTTGGCCTCGATCGCCTTGATTATCTACAAAATCAGATACGAAATTGGCCCAAAAAATATCACCTCAAGCTCAAAGGGGGTTCTGCACCTGATCCAACATCTCACTCCCCTAATTTTAATAAACCACGCAAACCATACTCCAACTCTATGGCTTCATTCACACCCAAAACTGTACGCCCAAAGACACAAATAACGGGTGACAGATTTTTTTACAGTAAATATAACAAAATAAAAGTAACATCTGATACTGTACCAACTAAACCAGCCTTGCCCCGGGTAGAAATTGGGAATCCCCCTAAATGTTGTTCTAAGGACCTTATAAAACCTCCAATTAATTCAAAAGTAATGGAGGTGGTTTGTTAGGGATCTGCCAGGTACTACGTCTAGGTATACTCCTGGGATTAATCAATCCACACCTGAGGCCAGACCTGTTAGACTGACACCGTCTCCCACCAACCAGGGTGGCAGGCTCAGGAGTGGGAGAGCCTATCGCGGCCTGGTCAGTCGGAGTTAGCTCCGCCCCCTGTCCTTTATTACCTGCCGTGTTCTCTTCCTCAGTGCTTGTAATTCTTCTGGATTCCTGGCCCCACTGCTGCTTGCTCTAGCCTGCTTCTGCCGTGCTTCTGCCTTGCTGCAGTTCCGCTTAACCTGCTTCGCTTTGCCCCTGGCTTGCTTCCTTCTCCGTGCTCACGTTGGTATTCTCCACTTCATCCTGGTCCTGACTATTCGTTCACCGCTCCGTTTCCTCGCGGCGTTCCGTGGGCTACTGCCCCTTCCCATGCGTGTTCCCTGTTTGTTCTCCCGTGCACTTAGACAGTGTAGGGACCGCCGCCCAGTTGTACCCCGTCGCCTAGGGCGGGTCGTTGCAAGTAGGCAGGGACAGGGCGGTGGGTAGATTAGGGCTCACTTTCGCTTCACCTCCTTCCTGCCATTACATAATTACAAGCCCATACCTAGTCTACCATTCTCCTACGCTGACGCTATCATGGACCCCCTTGAGACCCTGACCCAGCAGATGCAGGGCCTCTCCCTACAGGTCCAGGCCCTGGCCCAGAGGGTCAACCAGGGAGACGCTGCCTTAGTAGTACCCCTCACCTCACCTCTAGAACCCGACCTCAAGTTACCTAACCGGTTCTCAGGGGACCGTAAGACGTTTCTCTCCTTCCGGGAGAGTTGCAGACTGTATTTCCGCCTAAAACCCCACTCCTCAGGTTCCGAGAACCAGCGGGTGGGTATCATCATATCCCGACTCCAGGAAGGGCCCCAAGAGTGGGCCTTCTCCTTGGCTCCTGACGCCCCTGAACTTTCCTCTGTTGATCGTTTTTTCTCTGCCCTCGGACTCATTTACGACGAGACTGACAGGACTGCTTTAGCCGAGAGTCAGCTGGTGACCTTACGTCAGGGTAGGAGACCAGTTGAGGAATACTGTTCTGATTTTAGAAAGTGGTGCGTAGCTTCTCGGTGGAACGATCCGGCTCTAAGGTGCCAGTTTAGGTTAGGATTATCATGCCGCCCTGAAGGATCTGCTGGTTAGCTACCCCTCTTCTGACTCCCTTGACCAGGTTATGGCCCTAGCAGTACGACTTGACCGACGTCTCAGGGAACGTCAGCTTGAACGTTTCAATGTGCTCCCCTCTGACTTTTCTGTGATCCCCCCCGAGGTCCCGTCCCCTCGCCCCTCCACGGGATTATCGTCTGATCTGGTATTAGGTCTTCCCTGGTTGCAGTTGCATAATCCCACGTTTGATTGGAATACTGGGGAGTTTACCAAATGGGGTAATGAATGTCTTATGTCATGTCTTTCTGTTAACTCTATTTCTCCCCGGTAAACACGCTTCCTGAGTTTGTTCAGGACTTCGCCGATGTGTTTTCTAAGGAGGCCTCCGAGGTGTTGCCCCCCCATAGAGATTACGATTGCGCCATCGATTTGGTGCCTGGTGCCAAGCTTCCTAAGGGTAGGATATTTAATCTTTCATGTCCTGAACGTGAAGCTATGAGGGTGTATATCCAAGAATTCCTGGCCAAGGGTTTCATTCGCCCCTCGACTTCTCCTGTAGGTGCTGGCTTCTTCTTCGTGGGGAAGAAGGATGGTGGTCTTAGGCCGTGCATTGATTATCGTAACCTGAATAAGGTCACCGTAAGGAACCAGTACCCACTTCCTTTGATTCCGGATCTTTTTAATCAGGTTCAAGGAGCCCAATGGTTTTCTAAGTTCGATCTACGGGGGGCATATAACCTTATCCGCATCAAAGAGGGGGATGAGTGGAAAACTGCGTTCAACACACCCGAGGGTCATTTCGAATACCTGGTCATGCCCTTTGGGTTGTGTAATGCCCCTGCTGTCTTCCAGAATTTTATTAATGAAATCCTGAGAGATTACCTGGGTAATTTTCTTGTTGTGTACCTTGATGACATACTGGTGTTTTCCAAGGACTGGTCCTCTCACGTGGAGCATGTCAGGAAGGTGCTCCAGGTCCTTCGGGAGAATAATCTGTTTGCTAAGACTGAAAAATGTGCCTTTGGGGTACAGGAGATACCATTTTTAGGGCAAATCCTCACTCCTCATGAATTGCGCATGGACCCTGCCAAGGTTCAGGCTGTGGCGGAATGGGTCCAACCTGCCTCCCTTAAGGCGTTACAGTGTTTTTTAGGGTTCGCCAACTATTACAGGAGATTTATTGCCAACTTCTCGGTCGTCGCTAAGCCTCTTACGGACCTTACTCGCAAGGGTGCTGATGTCCTCCATTGGCCCCCTGAGGCCGTCCAGGCCTTTGAGACCCTCAAGAAGTGCTTTATCTCGGCCCCTGTGCTGATTCATCCCAACCAAGAGGAGCCATTTATTGTGGAGGTTGACGCATCCGAGGTGGGAGTTGGGGCCGTCTTGTCCCAGGGTACCAGCTCCCTCACCCATCTCCGCCCCTGTGCTTACTTCTCTAGGAAGTTTTCGCCCACGGAGAATAACTATGATATTGGCAACCGCGAACTTCTAGCCATTAAGTGGGCTTTTGAAGAGTGGCGGCACTTCCTGGAGGGGGCCAGACACCAGGTAACGGTCCTTACGGATCACAAGAATCTGGTTTTCCTAGAATCGGCCCGGAGGCTTAATCCTAGACAAGCTCGGTGGGCACTATTCTTTACCAGATTTAATTTCTTGGTTACCTATAGGGCTGGGTCCAAGAATATTAAGGCTGATGCTCTGTCACGTAGTTTCATGGCCAATCCTCCTTCCGAGAAGGATCCTGCTTGTATTTTACCCCCTGGTATAATCGTTTCTGCCACAGATTCTGATTTAGCTTCTGATATTGCAGCTGATCAGGGTTCAGCTCCCGGGAACGTCCCTGGGGACAAACTGTTTGTTCCCCTGCAATACCGGCTAAGGGTACTCAGGGAAAACTATGACTCCGCTCTATCTGGTCATCCTGGCATCTTGGGCACCAAACACCTCATTACCAGAAACTATTGGTGGCCTGGGTTGCCTAAAGACGTTAGGGCTTACGTCGCCGCTTGTGAGGTTTGCGCTAGGTCCAAAACCCCTAGGTCCCGACCTGCGGGCCTACTACGTTCCTTGCCCATTCCCCAGAGACCTTGGACCCATATCTCCATGGATTTTATCACCGATTTGCCCCCATCTCAGGGCAAGTCGGTGGTGTGGGTGGTAGTAGACCGCTTCAGCAAGATGTGCCACTTTGTTCCCCTTAAGAAGCTACCTAACGCCAAGATGTTAGCTTCTTTGTTTGTGAAACACATCCTGCGTCTCCATGGGGCCCCAGTCAATATCGTTTCTGACAGAGGGGTACAATTTGTTTCCTTATTTTGGAGAGCTTTTTGTAAAAAGTTGGAGATTGATCTGTCCTTCTCCTCCGCCTTCCATCCCGAAACTAATGGCCAAACGGAAAGGACTAACCAATCCCTGGAACAATATTTAAGGTGTTTCATCTCTGACTGTCAATTCGATTGGGTCTCATTCCTTCCCCTTGCTGAATTTTCCCTGAATAACCGGGTCAGTAACTCGTCAGGGGTCTCCCCGTTTTTCTGTAATTTCGGGTTTAACCCAAGGTTCTCCTCCGTTTCCCCTGGTTGTTCCAATAATCCTGAGGTAGAGGATGTTCATCGGGAACTGTGCACAGTCTGGGCCCAGGTTCAGAAGAACCTAGAGGCTTCCCAGAGCGCACAAAAGATTCAGGCTGATAGTAGACGTTCTGCTAACCCCCGGTTTGTCGTCGATTTGGTCTGGTTGTCGTCCAGGAACTTACGCCTTAAGTTCCCGTCCAGGAAGTTTGCTCCCCGATTTATTGGACCTTATAAGATCATTGAAGTCCTCAACCCTGTATCCTTCCGTCTGGAGCTGCCCCCATCCTTTCGCATACATGACATCTTCCATGCCTCCCTCCTCAAACGCTGCTCCCCGTCCTGGTCCCCCTCGAGGAAACCTCCTGTTCCCGTTCTCACCCCCGAGGGGGTGGAATTCGAGGTGGCCAAGATTATGGACAGTAGGATGGTCCAGGGCTCCCTCTAGTACCTGGTCCATTGGAGAGGATACGGGCAGGAGGAGAGGACTTGGGTACCTGCCCGTGATGTTCACGCTGGGGTATTGATCAGGAGGTTCCACCTTCTCTTCCCTACTAAACCGGGTCCTCTTAGTAAGGGTCCGGTGGCCCCTCATAAAAGGGGGAGTACTGTTAGGGATCTGCCAGGTACTACGTCTAGGTATACTCCTGGGATTAATCAATCCATACCTGAGGCCAGACCTGTTAGACTGACACCGTCTCCCACCAACCAGGGTGGCAGGCTCAGGAGTGGGAGAGCCTATCGCGGCGTGGTCAGTCGGAGTTAGCTCCGCCCCCTGTCCTTTATTACCTGCCGTGTTCTCTTCCTCAGTGCTTGTAATTCTTCTGGATTCCTGGCCCCACTGCTGCTTGCTCCAGCCTGCTTCTGCCGTGCTTCTGCCTTGCTGCAGTTCCGCTTAACCTGCTTCGCTTTGCCCCTGGCTTGCTTCCTTCTCTGTGCTCATGTTGGTATTCTCCACTTCATCCTGGTCCTGACTATTCGTTCACCGCTCCGTTTCCTCGCGGCGTTCCGTGGGCTACTGCCCCTTCCCATGCGTCTTCCCTGTTTGTTCTCCCGTGCACTTAGACAGCGTAGGGACCGCCGCCCAGTTGTACCCCGTCGCCTAGGGCGGGTCGTTGCAAGTAGGCAGGGACAGGGCGGTGGGTAGATTAGGGCTCACTTTCCCTTCACCTCCTTCCTGCCATTACATGGTTATTCCCAACACACCATGTATTGGAATGAATGATCATTCCAACATCCAAGTAACTGAATCTGTGACATCTACAGATCTGCTGGATTTGTCTATACTTACTATACATGAGAACCTTTCCTCTGATTTATCCCCCAGACAAATAATAGGAAATTTATTGTCTCTTTCTCCATCTCCCTCAAGCCCTATTCTTATCGATTAATACCAACGCTGGTAATTTTGGTTCCAGTTTAGTACAGTTTTGGTTCCATTTCTAACATCTCTGATTATGCCTACCCACGCCAATCAAGATGCAGAAACATTTTTATCTAACCTGAACAGCAAACCTTTTTTAGAGAAAGGCCCTGTCGATCATCCTACCCATGTATTATTGCCCAAGACAATCCTGCACAAGTCTCCCCAATGAGATAAGACAATGAAAGATTTATTCCCTATAAAAAATGAAAAAACGCTATCGAGGTAACAGAGGAGGCAAAGAGAAGAAAAGAATAATCCAGTCAACCATCGATAATATTCCGATCTTTAAACCCTTCACGACCAGCCCACGTAGATTAACAGGCTGCAGTGCTGGTCCTTTGTCCTGCAGCCCGTTAATCTACGTGGTGTCAGAACAGAGTGCTCAGAGCTCTCCCTATGCCCTGAAGCTCTCAGCACTCTCTGCTACTAGCAGCCTTAGTGCTCAGAGAAGACATCAGGACCGGATTGGTGTCGGTCCCGATAACGTGATCACCATGATAAACCTATCATGGTGTTCAGAGCAAAGTTTGTTGCAGCAACAAACTTTCGTGCTGTTAGTTACAATGTTTTTCCTCCCTCCCTGTCAGATCGTTCTGAGACAGTGAGAGAGAAGAAGCACTGTGCCGAGCAGCTGCTGTGTGTCTCGTATAAAGACACACCGACTGCGAAAGACACACAAAACCACCTCCACATAGATAGTTTAGTGTAGGCAGGTAGTTATAGTTTAGGTAGTCTTAGTTAGGTAGATAGTTTAGATAGTACTCAGATTAGAGCAATTAATTAGTTAATTAATAATCAATTAGGGCTTATAATAAATGTATATATATCTATAAAATCATATAGATATATATGTTTATATACTGTGTGTGTGTATATACATATATATATATACACACACACACGTCTATATATATATATATATATATATATATATATATACACACACGCACGCGCGCGCGTCTATATATATCTATGTCAATCCTGCAGAGCCCGCAAGGTCCCCCTGCTCAAGAAGGCAACAGGCCCGTCTGAAGTTTGCAAATGAACATCTGGATAATTCTGAGAGTGATTGGGAGAAGGTTCTGTGGTCAGATGAGACTAAAATTGAGCTCTTTGGCATTAACTCAACTCGCCGTGTTTGGAGGAAGAGAAATGCTGCCTATGACCCAAAGAACACCGTCCCCACTGTCAAGCATGGAGGTGGAAACATTATGTTTTGGGGGTATTTCTCTGCTAAGGGCACAGGACTACTTCACCGCATCAATGGGAGAATGGATGGAGCCATGTACCGTCAAATCCTAAGTGACAACCTCCTTCCCTCCACCAGGACATTAAAAATGGCTCGTGGCTGGGTCTTCCAGCACGACAATGACCCGAAACATACATCCAAGGCAACAAAGAAGTGGCTCAAAAAGAAGCACATTAAGGTCATGGAGTGGCCTAGCCAGTTTCCAGACCTTAATCCCATCGAAAACTTATGGAGGGAGCTGAAGATCCGAGTTGCCAAGCGACAGCCTCGAAATCTTAATGATTTACAGATGATCTGCAAAGAGGAGTGGGCCAAAATTCCATCTAACATGTGTGCAAACCTCATCATCAACTACAAAAAACGTCTGACTTCTGTACTTGCCAACAAGGGTTTTGCCACCAAGTATTAAGTCTTGTTTGCCAAAGGGATCAAATACTTATTTCTCTGTGCACAATGCAAATAAATATATATAATTTTGACAATGTGATTTTCTTTTTTTTATTTTATATAATCTATCTCTCACTGGTAAAATTAACCTAGCCTAAAAATTCTAGACTGTTCATGTCTTTGACAGTGGGCAAACTTACAAAATCAGCAAGGGATCAAATACTTATTTCCTTCACTGTATATACCGTTGAAGAGGCATTTGCTCTCTTGGATTCTGATAGTGAATGTGGTCACTTTGGGGGGGTTTCCGCTGTTTTGGTCCCTCCAGGGCGTTGCAAATGCGACATGGCACCGAAAACCATTACAGCAAAATTTGAGCTCCAAAAGCCAAATGGCGCTCCTTCCCTTCTGAGGGCTGTCATGTGTTCAAACATAAGTTTATGACCACATATGGGGTATTGCCGTAATCAGAATAAAATTCTTCACAAATGTTGGGGTGATTTTTCTCCTTTATTCCTTGCATAAATTAAAAATGTCTATGCTTCTTCAGAAGAAATGTAGATTTTCATTTTTACAGACTAATTCCAATAAATTCAGCAAAACACCTGTGGGGTTAAAATGCTCACTATACAACTAGATGAATTCCTTGAGGGGTGTTGTTTCCAAAATGGGGTCACTTTTGGGGGGTTTCCACTGTTTAGGCACCACAAGATCTCTTCAAACCAGACATGGAGCCTAAAATATATTGTAATAAAAAGGAGGCTTCAAAATCCACTAGGTGCTCCTTTGCTTGTGAGGCCTGTGTTTCAGTCCAGTAGCACAGTAGAGCAACATGTGGGATATTTCTAAATACTGCAGAATCTGGGCAATAAATATTGAGTTGCGTTTCTCATGTAAAACCTTCTGTGTTACACAAATTATTCTATTACAAATTAATTTCTACAAAAAAAATTACATTTGTAAATTACACCTCTACTTTGCTTTAATTCCTGTGAAACGCCTAAAGGGTTAAAAACTTTCTTAATGCGGTTTTGAATACTTTGAGGGGTGAAGTTTTTAAAATGGGTGATTTATGGGTAGTTTCTAATATATAAGACCCTCAAAGCCACTTCAGAAATGAACTGGTCCATGAAAAAATAGGTTTTGGAAATTTCTTGAAAATGTGAGAAATTGTTGCTAAAGTTCTAAGCCTTGTAACGTCCTAGAAAAATAAAAGGACGTTCAAAAAGCTATGCAAAAATAAAGTAGACATATGGGAAATGTGAACTAGTAACTATTGTGTGTGTGGTATTAAGATCTGTTTTGCAAGCAGATACATTCAAATTTAGAAAAATGCAATTTTTTGCAAATGTTCTAAAAAGCATTCCAAAATATTACCACATAAACTAATACATGTCAGATTTGAAAAAATTGCCTGCGTCCACAAGGCCAAAACAGGCTGTGTCCTGAACGGGTTAATTTATCCAAATACAATATAAAATCTGAGGAACTCTCACTATTACAAAAAGGTCTGTCTTTTTGTCCCAACTCTACGGCCAATTGTTTCAATCTGTTTTTAGATCTCCACAAGTTTACTAGAAAACTTATCTATATCTGTGTTTCTTTTTGTAGACAATAATTTAAAGTGTCTTTTAAGGGTAACACTGACCCTTTGGAGTCCCCCACTAAAGACATGGACTTTTTTTTAGACATACCGACCTTGAACCAAATTTTATCCGGTAGAAAATCAAGCCAATTTCATCACTACCTTTCATCACCTAGTAGCTAAGGACCTTGATCAACTTGAACACTACAGAATCCCACATAAGGATAACCTCACAAAAAAAGAACGTTCAGCCATCAAATCCCTTAAAAATAACAAGGATATTATTATCCGATCGGCTGATAAAGGAGGGGGCACAGTTTTATAAAATATTGCATATTACAAAAGAGAAGCCCTGAGGATACTGTCAGATTCCAACTACTACACACCGATATCTAATGATCCCAAAGTCATAATTGCTGATAAAGTGAAAACCCTTATCAATTCGGCCCACACTTGCTCTATCTTAAACAAAAAAAACAAAAACTATCTTGCTCCATTCAATGCACAGATACAATTTTTTTACCATTTACCAAAAGTACATAAAACCCTAATAACCCCCCACCCGGTAGACCAATTATTTCGGGCATTCACTTACCTACCTGCCGCCTATCTCACTATTTAGATTTACAACTACAAGAATATGGGACAGAATTACCCAGTTATCTCAAAGATTCCACCCAATTGATTAATGTACTCAAACAACTTAACTACGAACCAAATTAAATTTTTATTACTCTTGATGTAGGAGCAGTTTACAGTAATATCAAGCATGATTTAGATCTATCCAGTTTAAAAGCTGTTCTGGCCGGAGACCCTGAGATGAAAAACTCAAAAAGCCGATTTTATTCTCAATAGTATGAAACAGATCCTTGAAAATAATGTTTTTACTTTTAGAAACACGTTATAGCATCAAATAAGGGGAAAAGCTATGGGGACAAGGGTGGCACCCAGTTGCACTAATTTATTTATGTGAGAATTCGAAAATCAATATATCCTGGATTCCACCTGGGCAAAATCACATATATTCCTCTACAAAAGATACATTCATGACCTTTTCCTTTTGTGAAAAGGGAATATACAAGAAGCTTCTCTTTTCTGTGAATCCCTAAATTTAAATACTTGCGTTCTTACATTCTCTAGCACCATAAATCAGACCGAAATAGAGTCCCTTGATCTTCATGTTTCATTTCAACAAAATAGTTTCATTACATGTACTTTTTTTAAGAAGGTAGACACCAACAGTTACCTCGATTTCCCCAGTGGCCACTACCATAAATTGATAAAAAACATTCCGTACAGTCAGTTTAAAAGAATTAGGAAGAATTGTACCAAAGATAGTGACTTCAAATTTCAGTCAGAAATTCTCAAAAAACGATTTAGAGAGAAGGGGTATCCCGGACTACTATTAACCCATGCTATTAATAAAACATAAAACCTAACTCAGGAAGATTGTCTTGCCCCAAAAAAATCTTCAATAAATTCGTTCAACCAAAAGAAACCTTTAAAGATTGAGGAGAACCTTAACTTCATAACTACATTCAACATGACGCATAGTAAAATCCGTAACACTCTTGTCAAACATTGGCACATTTTGCAACTTAATCCTTACCTGGAAGATGCACTCCCCCTTAAACCCTTAGTGACATTCCACCAAGCTCCAACCTTAAAAAATGTATTGGCCCCTAGCAGAGTCCGGCAATGGACCACTTTAAATCACCCAGCCCCTCTGGTATTGAACAAAGGGAGCATTAAATGTGGCAAAAAAAAAATTCTATGCTGCAAGACTATTAAACATGAAATCACAACCTTCTCTTCCGTTCACTCAGGGAAAACCTTTGACATTGAACATAGACTTACCTGTAAATCTAAATCAGTTATCTATTTATTACAATGCTCTTGCCCGTTTCAATATGTGGGGAGAACCACACAGCCCCTACACTGTAGGCTGAACAAACACCGATCAAACTGCATGAAAGGTTTCATTCAACACAGTGTATCGAGGCATTGTACACTCCAATATAATAAAGATTTTGATTGTTACACCATTACACCTATAGATCACGTGGACCCAACAATTAATAACACTCTTGACACACTAAACACACGTGAAGTGTTTTGGTTGTATAAATTAAACAACTTCAGCCCTCTAGGCCTCAACATCATTACTGAAACTATTATATAATTACAATATTTGAATTAGTCATTAGAATCACCTTTGGTTGAGATATTCTCCCCCTTTGCTATATGGTAGACAAGTGAGAATAAACAAACAGACATTGTTTTGTGTATGCCAAATGTTGACATTTGGATTCAACAAAGTATACCAACAAATGACACCTTCAATTATTTCTGTTCCCCTTGTTGTCTTATTCCAATACGACAGCGCCAATAGCACAAGAGAAAATGCTTGTTTTCACTTACCTGCCTCTTACGGTAGGTGCTTCATCACGGAGAGATAATTCCACCTCTTAGTATGGTCCTTCCAATGTCAAATGGCAGCTGCTCGCCTTTCATGTTACTCTGTTTTCTTTCTTCAAGATTGTCCCCCAAGATGACTAACAATATGTTCCAAGGTTAACTGTACCCCACCCAGATGATTTCAATAGGACAGCTATATGAACACTATATAATGAAACAATGCCCGTCGAATGCATAACTGGGACACCATCTTGCCCCTCGTAATATATGTGACATAATTGCAGCTCCCCTGAAAGGTACCAAATAAATAGCCTCAAAAATACTCCCACAATGCGTATGTATTGCAGAAACAAAGTTTCCCCCGAGGTACCCAGTTATTCGAGTTGATATACATGAGCTACCATTCCAACATCCATTATATACGTATCTAGTTATCTGGATCTAATTTCATGTGGATCACCATTGACTACCGCATATAAATATTTACAGTTCACTATGCGCGTTTTTCACAAGTTAACGCTCATGTCTCCTGTTTAGCCACCCTTCTTGAATTTAAAAGGGCTCACACCGACAGATATTTTTAGCATATGTTTTTATCATTATTTTCTGTTATTTCATTTGTCATTCTCGGATCGTTTACACCAAATATCTGATAATTATTACAATCACTAATGATAGTGTTTTTTTTTATATATATATATATATATATATATATATATATATATATATATATATATATATATACACATATATATATATATATATATATATATATATATATATATATATATATATATATATATAGCTGCTGTCAAGGTGGATGACCGTCATTGTGTTTTTTTTCCCTAGCCTGATAAGGAGACCCGTCCGGTCTTGAAACGTGTAACATTCATTTTAAATTTATTTTATACAAAAAGCACAATAAATGTACAAAGGAACATCTTTGTAGCAGTTGAGGATTTTATTGAAACCTTACTAGCGGCTCTAGACTGAATGTGCTTGCAGGACTTTCATCTACTCTGCACTAGGGAGGATCAGCGCCGTTCAGTGGGATTCCCTCTTTCCTATCGTATGTGTTAGGGATCTGCCAGGTACTACGTCTAGGTATACTCCTGGGATTAATCAATCCACACCTGAGGCCAGACCTGTTCGACTGACACCATCTCCCACCAACCAGGGTGGCAGGCTCAGAAGTGGGAGAGCCTATCGCGGCCTGGTCAGTCGGAGTTAGCTCCGCCCCCTGTCCTTTATTACCTGCCGTGCTCTCTTCCTCAGTGCTTGTAATTCTTCTGGATTCCTGGCCTCACTGCTGCTTGCTCCAGCCTGCTTCTGCCGTGCTTCTGCCTTGCTGCAGTTCCGCTTAACCTGCTTTGCTTTGCCCCTGGCTTGCTTCCTTCTCCGTGCTCACTTTGGTATACTCCACTTCATCCTGGTCCTGACTACTCGTTCACCGCTCAGTTTCCTCGCGGCGTTCCGTGGCTACTGCCCCTTCCCTTGCGTGTTCCCTGTTTGTTCTCCCGTGCACTTAGACAGCGTAGGGACCGCCGCCCAGTTGTACCCCGTCGCCTAGGGCGGGTAGTTGCAAGTAGGCAGGGACAGGGCGGTGGGTAGATTAGGGCTCACTTTCCCTTCACCTCCTTCCTGCCATTACATAATTACAAGCCACCAAATGGGGTAGTGAATGTCTTATGTCATGTCTTTCTGTTAACTCTATTTCTCCCCGGGAGGAGGTAAACACGCTTCCTGAGTTTGTTCAGGACTTCGCCGATGTGTTTTCTAAGGAGGCCTCCGAGGTGTTGCCCCCCCATAGAGATTACGATTGCGCCATCGATTTGGTGCCTGGTGCCAAGCTTCCTAAGGGTAGGATATTTAATCTTTCATGTCCTGAACGTGAAGCTATGAGGGTGTATATCCAAGAATGCCTGGCCAAGGGTTTCATTCGCCCCTCGACTTCTCCTGTAGGTGCTGGCTTCTTCTTCGTGGGGAAGAAGGATGGTGGTCTTAGGCCATGCATTGATTATCGTAACCTGAATAAGGTCACCGTAAGGAACCAGTACCCACTTCCTTTGATTCCGGATCTTTTTAATCAGGTTCAGGGAGCCCAATGGTTTTCTAAGTTCGATCTACGGGGGCATATAACCTTATCCGCATCAAAGAGGGGGATGAGTGGAAAACTGCGTTCAACACACCCGAGGGTCATTTCGAATACCTGGTCATGCCCTTTGGGTTGTGTAATGCCCCTGCTGTCTTCCAGAATTTTATTAATGAAATCCTGAGAGATTACCTGGGTAATTTTCTTGTTGTGTACCTTGATGACATACTGGTGTTTTCCAAGGACTGGTCCTCCCACGTGGAGCATGTCAGGAAGGTGCTCCAGGTCCTTCGGGAGAATAATCTGTTTGCTAAGACTGAAAAATGTGTCTTTGGGGTACAGGAGATACCATTTTTAGGGCAAATCCTCACTCCTCATGAATTGCGCATGGACCCTGCCAAGGTTCAGGCTGTGGCGGAATGGGTCCAACCTGCCTCCCTTAAGGCGTTACAGTGTTTTTTAGGGTTCGCCAACTATTACAGGAGATTTATTGCCAACTTCTCGGTCGTCGCTAAGCCTCTTACGGACCTTACTCGCAAGGGTGCTGATGTCCTCCATTGGCCCCGAGGCCGTCCAGGCCTTTGAGACCCTCAAGAAGTGCTTTATCTCGGCCCCCGTGCTGATTCAGCCCAACCAAGAGGAGCCATTTATTGTGGAGGTTGACGCATCCGAGGTGGGAGTGGTGGCCGTCTTGTCCCAGGGTACCAGCTCCCTCACCCATCTCCGCCCCTGTGCTTACTTCTCTAGGAAGTTTTCGCCCACGGAGAGTAACTATGATATTGGCAACCGCGAACTTCTAGCCATTAAATGGGCTTTTGAAGAGTGGCAGCACTTCCTGGAGGGGGCCAGACACCAGGTAATGGTCCTTACGGATCACAAGAATCTGGTTTTCCTAGAATCGGCCCGGAGGCTTAATCCTAGACAAGCTCGGTGGGCACTATTCTTTACCAGATTTAATTTCTTGGTTACCTATAGGGCTGGGTCCAAGAATATTAAGGCTGATGCTCTGTCACGTAGTTTCATGGCCAATCCTCCTTCCGAGAAGGATCCTGCTTGTATTTTACCCCCTGGTATAATCGTTTCTGCAACGGATTCTGATTTAGCTTCTGATATCGCGGCTGATCAGGGTGCAGCTCCCGGGAACGTCCCTGGGGACAAACTGTTTGTTCCCCTGCAATACCGGCTAAGGGTACTCAGGGAAAACCATGACTCCGCTCTATCTGGTCATCCTGGCATCTTGGGCACCAAACACCTCATTACCAGAAACTATTGGTGGCCTGGGTTGCCTAAAGATGTTAGGGCTTACGTCGCCGCTTGTGATGTTTGCGCTAGGTCCAAAACCCCTAGGTCCCGACCTGCGGGCCTACTACGTTCCTTGCCCATTCCCCAGAGACCTTGGACCCATATCTCCATGGATTTTATCACCGATTTGCCTCCATCTCAGGGCAAGTCGGTGGTGTGGGTGGTAGTAGACCGCTTCAGCAAGATGTGCCACTTTGTGCCCCTTAAGAAGCTACCTAACGCCAAGACGTTAGCTTCTTTGTTTGTGAAACACATCCTGCGTCTCCATGGGGCCCCATTCAATATCATTTCTGACAGAGGGGTACAATTTGTTTCCTTATTTTGGAGAGCTTTTTGTAAAAAGTTGGAGATTGATCTGTCCTTCTCCTCCGCCTTCCATCCCGAAACTAATGGCCAAACGGAAAGGACTAACCAATCCCTGGAACAATATTTAAGGTGTTTCATCTCTGACTGTCAATTCGATTGGGTCTCATTCCTTCCCCTTGCTGAATTTTCCCTGAATAACCGGGTCAGTAACTCGTCAGGGGTCTCCCCGTTTTTCTGTAATTTCGGGTTTAACCCAAGGTTCTCCTCCGTTTCCCCTGGTTGTTCCAATAATCCTGAGGTAGAGGATGTTCATCGGGAACTGTGCACTGTCTGGGCCCAGGTTCAGAAGAACCTAGAGGCGTCCCAGAGCGCACAAAAGATTCAGGCGGATAGTAGACGTTCTGCTAACCCCCGGTTTGTCGTCGGGGATTTGGTCTGGTTGTCGTCCAGGAACTTGCGCCTTAAGGTCCCGTCCAGGAAGTTTGCTCCCCGATTTATTGGACCTTATAAGATCATTGAAGTCCTCAACCCTGTATCCTTCCGTCTGGAGCTGCCCCCATCCTTTCGCATACATGACGTCTTCCATGCCTCCCTCCTTAAACGCTGCTCCCCGTCCTGGTCCCCCTCGAGGAAACCTCCTGTTCCCGTTCTCACCCCTGAGGGGGTGGAATTCGAGGTGGCCAAGATTATGGACAGTAGGATGGTCCAGGGCTCCCTCCAGTACCTGGTCCATTGGAGAGGATACGGGCCGGAGGAGAGGACTTGGGTACCTTCCCGTGATGTTCACGCTGGGGTATTGATCAGGAGGTTCCACCTTCTCTTCCCTACTAAACCGGGTCCTCTTAGTAAGGGTCCGGTGGCCCCTCATAAAAGGGGGAGTACTGTTAGGGATCTGCCAGGTACTACGTCTAGGTATACTCCTGGGATTAATCAATCCACACCTGAGGCCAGACCTGTTCGACTGACACCATCTCCCACCAACCAGGGTGGCAGGCTCAGGAGTGGGAGAGCCTATCGCGGCCTGGTCAGTCGGAGTTAGCTCCGCCCCCTGTCCTTTATTACCTGCCGTGCTCTCTTCCTCAGTGCTTGTAATTCTTCTGGATTCCTGGCCTCACTGCTGCTTGCTCCAGCCTGCTTCTGCCGTGCTTCTGCCTTGCTGCAGTTCCGCTTAACCTGCTTTGCTTTGCCCCTGGCTTGCTTCCTTCTCCGTGCTCACTTTGGTATACTCCACTTCATCCTGGTCCTGACTACTCGTTCACCGCTCAGTTTCCTCGCGGCGTTCCGTGGCTACTGCCCCTTCCCTTGCGTGTTCCCTGTTTGTTCTCCCGTGCACTTAGACAGCGTAGGGACCGCCGCCCAGTTGTACCCCGTCGCCTAGGGCGGGTCGTTGCAAGTAGGCAGGGACAGGGCGGTGGGTAGATTAGGGCTCACTTTCCCTTCACCTACTTCCTGCCATTACAGTATGCCTAAAAATTAATAAAAGACTTACAATTACCAGAGAAATGATCCTCTACTTTTGGCTCCACAAGAGATGCCGCTGGAGCAACTGCTCGGGCCTGCGCAGTTTCATGCTGTTAAACCCATATAGCCAGACCTTGTATCAGCTGAGTCAAATCTTGCATTGGTCCACCATCTCTTGTATAGGTTCCATTGTGGAAAAAAGTTAATATTTTGGGCTTGTGAATCTGTAATGTTAGAGATTACCTCAAGGCTGCTAGAGTCTGCCGGGAGAGAGCATGCATGTAAACCGCAACCCCAAATCCGCAACCACTCTGATCAACAGCATCTAAGCCTACTTTGAGGTGTTTGCCAGAGTAGACCGCAAGGTGGGATGGACTTTGCTGCTCAGAGCCCAGGTTGTCTTAGCAGAGTGCAGTCAGGGACGAGAGGTGCAATGCAGGCAAACTTAAGCTGGAAACCAGACAGCCAGAGGGTAACTGAAAGTTCAAAACAGAAGGCAAGCGGATAAGAGGAATAGCAAGAGGTCAAAACTGGCCAGGAGCAGATAATCAAAATCGGTAAGCAGAGAGTAAACGGGAGACAAGCCGAGGTCAGTGTACACTAGATCCAGAATCAGAAGTGCAGGTGATGTCAGAAGCTTGATCAGAAACCAAAGGAGGAAATTCACAAGCAAAGGACAGGTGGAAAAGACAGGCTTAAATACAAACCCATAGCTGATTGACAGACGGACAGGGAAAAGAGATAGGCTCAAGGCAAAGGAAGAACCGCCCAGAGGAGAGAGAAGTCATCATAGCGACCTTAAGGGAGCAGGTGTTTTCCTAAAATTATTAATACGTTACTAAAGTTTGTTAATTATATTTGCTTCACATATTTTTAGCTTTATATTTTCTGCTTTGTTGCTGCTGTGATGACAAGAAGTGCAGCATTGTACCTCACAGACTTCCTGCACTTCCTACCCCAGGCATGCACATTTGACTGATAAGGCACTTTGCTTCATATTTTGTAGGGCTTTTATTGGCTTTTTATTGCTTTTTTTTTAATGTAAAATAAACTGAGGCCAAATATTACTTTTAAAGTCTATAGTGAAATATTTAAACGTCTACATACACAGCATTTTGGTTCTGTAGCGTTTTTGAAAAACACTGCACGCTCTATGTAAGACAGATTTTTCTGGTGTTGTTCTCATAGGCTTCTCTTAAGGATTTTAAAAAACACCAAGAAACATGCATGTACAAAATGACACTGAATAAAAAACACCATAAAATATGCATGTAAAAACGCCCAAGAAAAACAAAAGTTACATTTAAAAAACGATGGCGTTTTTACGTGTGTTTTTTCATGTAGTTTAAAACGCCAGACAAATGAAAAGCTATTGTCAATAATAAGAGCACAAATAATTGGCTGCATATACAGTATGCTGATTGCATGGCTAACAAGATTAAGTCTGTTACTTTCTGTAGTCTTTATGGAGAAACAGAAATAATGAAAAGTATTTTTCATAAGAAGATTTAGAGAGACTCAACTTTCTTCCGATGTGGATTGTCCTTTGGTTGAAATCTGCAATAGATGACTACCTAATTGTGCTACACCTATACCAAGCAACAGAGGACTGCCCAAACATAAGAGATCATCGGACAAAGATAGGAAACACCATACAAACAATTTTGTAGAAGATCACAATATATTGACCTCTGATATCGCTGTGGGCTACTACCGGTTAGAAATTATCTAATTACCACCCTATTAACAAAATTTTCCCTGGGCTCCATAGGACTCAAGTTATGGCACTTGGCGTAGAATAAACAATATTAGTGTTATAGAGACTATGTGGTTAGCAAATTTGGGAATTAGGACATTAAATGTGTAGTAAGGGTTCCCTGAATAAATCTCTTAGAGGGTAGTTAAGGATTATAATTAATCAAGTGTCAAGAGGTAGAAGTTAGAAATGAAAATAGCAAAAACGGGAAAAAAAGGCGCTGCTTGTGAAGAATAAACGGTTTAATGAGTAATTACAGGGGATGCTACGCGTTTCGGCGCCGGACCGGCGTCTTCATCAGGCATCAGTTGCCTGATGAAGATGCCGGTCTGGCGCCGAAACGCGTAGCATCCCCTGTAATTACTCATTAAACCCTTTATTCTTCACAAGCAGCGCCTTTTTTGCCCGTTTTTGCTATTTTCATTTCTATCACATTGGCATCTCCATGAGAGTTTGCGTTTGGGATTGGCAGCAGCTTATTCATACAAATTACATGCCGGTAATTTGCTACTTTGCAGGTGAGCACTTATGTACCTTTTTTGCTCCCTTATCTATTGATTCCGCTACTTTTGGCGCCGTGTCTTTTTGCTCTCTCTTTTAAGAGGTAGAAGTTGGTCCTCTATGTGGGAGCCGCAGCTCCTTCAACACATTGCCTCAGAACTCATCCAGGAAGATGGTCCCTGCATCAACCGTCTCATCCAAGGACCATCTACCTGGATGAGCGCTGAGGCGATGTGTTGAAGGAGCTGCGGCTAGAACTGTAAACACAGCGTGATCTTGCGATTGAAGTGGAGATCACGCTGTGCAGAGAAGTGGAGAAGCTGCATGATGCTGATTAGACAGCCAAAAAATACAATGTTATAGCAGCACAAGTCCCAATAATTTGAGTGGTGTCACGCTGTCAAGTCAGACAAACCAAACCTGACATGATGTAATCCTTAAAAGCTAGTAGTTGAACAACAGCACACGTCCCCAGGAGTCGTATCAAAGATAATATTTATTTGTCAAACATCCTGCAACAGTTGGCAACGTTTTGACCCATAGTGAGTGAAGGGACTTTATTAAGCCTAACAAATTGTCTAAAAACATCCTCTTAAATAGGTAAGTGTAAAATATCACACGGTACATTTCATTCAATAGTAACAGCAGTACATCCAGGGCCGCCATCAGGGGAGAATTAGGGGTACTGCTGTAAGGGGCCCGGCCAAACCTAATTGAAAGGGGGCCCGGCAACTGCCGCGACTTGCCTTTGGTAGAAAAAAACCAGGCCCCTGCAATGGGGCCCGTTCTTTTTACCAAAAGAACGTCGTGAGCTGCGGGCCCCCCTCTCGTCATGGGGGCCGTCAAACACCGCCCGCTCGCGCGCACCCGCAAACGACGCACGCACGGACACGCGCACCTGCGGGCACACACGGACACTGGCGCACACACAACTTACCTGGGCCTCCTTCTCCTCCAGAGCGTAGCTGCGTAAGGAGAGGGGGAGGAGTCCAGTTGTAGCGCGGAGGCAGGCGTTCTCCGATCCCCACCATTTTCTGGAGCCTGGCTGGAGGTGAAGGACTGGACCTGGAAGACATCGCCTGGAAGACATCGCCTGACAACAAGGACTGGAGTGGGAGCCAGCAGCTCTTCTGACACAGTGAGTAAAGTGTCTCAAAGTGCTAATTATCTATGTCCCTGTTCACACAGAGTATTTTGCAGGCAGAAAAAAACTTGCTTCAAAATTCCTTAAAGAATTTTGAGGCAAATTCTGACCTGCCCACACTATCTTGCCGCGTTTTTTGCTGCGTTTTTTGCCCGCGGCGATTGAGGACAGGAGACAAAAAACGCAGCGAAAAATGCATTTTCTGCCTCCCATTGATTTCGATGGGAGGTCAGAGGCGGAGCCGCAGCAAGAAAGGACGTGCTACTTCTTATTTTCTCCGCGACTGACTCCCATTGATTTCAGATGAAATCAATGGGAGGCGGTTTTGGAAGTTTTATGGTGCTGATTCTGACGCAGTGTCCGAGTCAATATCAAGGCCCAAAAACTCTGTGAACTGGGCCTTATTGTTAGGGTAGGAACACGCTAGGCGTGAACACTGCGGATTTTATGCAACACATTTCATTGCGGAAAATCCGCAGTGTATTACAGTAGCAGCAACAGAGTGGATGAGATTTGAACAAATTTCATGCACACACAGCAAAAAAAAATTGACCTGCAGTGTGTTTTTTTTAAGCCGCAGCATCCTATGTGACTGCTGCAGTGGTCACATGGTCTACAGCATCATCCCAGGAGGCGGGACTACGTTCAGAAGAGAGAGATGTGTCACCTAAACTACGGCCGGGGCAAGTCTAAACTTTTTTTTCCCTGCAGGATTCCCGCATGTGGTCATAAATGGCTGTTTGGACACACGGCAAGGCTGGGAAGGGAAAGAGCGCCATTTGGCTTTTGGAGCTCAAATTTAGCAGGAAAGGTTTGCGGAGGCCATGTCGCATTTGCAAACTCCCTCAGGGGACAAAACAGTGGAAACCCCCCACAAGTGACCCCATTTTAGAAACTGCACCCCTTGAAGAAATCACCTAGGGGTAAAGTGAGCATTTTGACCCTACAGGATTTTTGCAGAAATTATTGGAAGTAGGCCGTAAAAATGAAAAGCTACATTTTTTCAAATAAAATGTAGGTTTAGCTAATTTTTTTTCATTTCCACAAGGACGAAAGGAGAAAAAGCTCCACAAAAGTTGCAAAAGCAATCTCTCTCGAGTAAAACAGTACCCCACATGTGGTCATAAACGGCTGTTTAGACACACGGCAAAGCTGGGAAGGGAAAGAGCGCCATTTGGCTTTTGGAGCTCAAATTTAGCAGGAATGGTTTGCTGAGGACATGTCGCATTTGCAAAGCCCCTGAGGGGACAAAACAGTGGAAACCCCCACAAGTGACCCTGTTATGGAAACCACACCCCTTGAGGAAATTATCTAGGGGTATAGTGAGCATTTTGACCCTACAGGATTTTTGCAGAAATTATTGGAATTAGGCCATGAAAATGAAAATCTACATTTTTTCAAATAAAATGTGGGCTTAGCTATATATTTTTTTTATTTCCACAAGGGCAAAAGGAGAAAAAGCTCCACAAAATTTGTAAAGCAATGTCTACCGAGTAAAACAGTACCCCACATGTGGTCATAAAAGGCTGTTTGGACACACGTCAGGGCTCAGAAGGGAAAGAGTGCCATTTGGAGCTCAAATTTATCAGGAATGGTTTGCGGAGGCCATGTCGCATTTGCAAAGTCCCTGAGGGGACAAAACAGTGGAAACCCCCCAAAATTGACCTCTTTTGGGAAACTATGGTGCTCAAGGAAATTATTTAGGGGTATAGTGAGCATTTAAATAAATTATCCAATTAAAAATCCATGGATGTGTGATAAACTTTGAAGCACTCCTTTATACACAGGCCAGGTTTTTCGTGGCAGGTGTCGCACTGATAAATGATGTCTCGTCTTCTCCCCCTTTTGTAACACACTTTGCACCTTTTTTGGGCCCTTCCCTATTTATCAGTGGAGGGAATTGGAGGGGATTGTCCTGGTACAATACGTGGACCATCGCTTCTAGAAGTACTGGGGCCCTCCCCTTCCTGGTTCCCAAATACAAGGGCCTTTATAACCACCTCTTTAAAATTAAGGAATGTCCGTGTCCGGCCTGCACATTGGTATAGCACGTAAGCGTTATCCAATGCCATCAGTACCATGTGCACGGCCACACCTTTGTTTTCCGCATGGCACTGTATGGCTTTAGTACTTGATCAGAGAGATCAACCCCTCCCATGTACTTATTGTAGCCGAGGATGCAATCTGGCTTGGGGGTCATTGTAGTGCTACCTCGGACAGGTACAGGGGTGCTGCCGCTACTGTGTATTGTGGTCAACATAAGGACATCCCTCTTGTCCTTATACTTGACCAGCAACAAGTTATCGCTGTGTAGTGCCCTGCTTTCTCCCTTTCTTATTGGTTGCCCAATCAGATTTTTAGAGAGGCCTCTCTGGTTTTTGTGCACGGTGCTGCATGCTGAAGTATTTCTGGTGGAGAGGCATTTAAATAGTGGGATGCAGGTGTAGAAGTTATCCACGTAAAGGTGATAACCCTGATCCAGCAGTGGGTGCATCAAATCCCACACTATTTTCCCACTAACTCTCAGGACAGGGGGGTATTCTGGGGATTCTATCCTGGTATCCTTCCCTTCATAAACCCTAAACCTGTATGTGTACCCTGAGCTGCTCTCGCACAGCTTGTACATTTTAATTCCGTACCTCACCCTCTTGCTTGGCAGGTATTGGCGGAATTTTAGTCTCCCCTTAAAATGTACAAGGGACTCGTCTATTGCTATGTTCTTTTCGGGGGTTTACACTTCTTGAAATTTGGTGCAGAAATGATCAATGACTGACCGGATTTTGATTAGGCGGTCGTATGTGGGGTCATCACGGGGCGGGCACTGTACATTATCACTATAATGCAAAAATGTCAGAATCATTTCAAAACGTGTCCCGGTCATTGCCATGTGATTAAATGGGGTGCTGTATGAAACGTCCGTACTCCAGTATTGCCTAATCTCTGGCTTTTTTACTAGGCCCATATGTAGGACAAGGCCCCAAAATGTCATCATCTCTGCTGCCTCTATGGGGGTCCACCTAGCAAATGATAATTATCAGGGGGTGAGTTCCACATATCACTAATTTGGGGGGTTGCCTGATCTGATATCCTGGGGCGCATTTGTGGGGGTTCCTCATCACTGGATGAGGATGATGAGGAGGAGCTCAAGAGGAATGGGGCAATTCCCTCTTCTCCCTCGCTGGCCGATTCAGTGTTAGAGGCCAGAGATGGTGTATGCCTCCTCGGCTGAGTAAACCCTTTGGGATGATTGGGACATTTTTTATTAGGGGGGTATGTAGTGCTTCAACACGTGTAATAATTTATTTTTATAAAGGTGGTTGTGTGTGTTGTGCTTTTACTCGTGTAAATTAAATTTATAAAAAAAAAAAGGAAGAGAAGAAAAAGAAGAAAAGAATAAGATAAAAATTTAAGAGAAAGAAATTTACTGAACGTTTAGTATAAAACTGTAAAAATTCCTGACTACCTGACACTAACAAATAAATAACTAACGCTAACTATAACGCTGTAAATTGACTCTAAAACTGTCGCTACGCTATCAAAAATTTTGTGAGCGAACTTCAGTTAAAAAAACTGAATGTCCGTCACTAACTGACGCTAACTATAAATGGTACATTTATACTAAAACTGTCGCTACGCTATCAAAAATTTAGTGAAAGAACTTCAGTTAAAAAAACTAAATGTCCGTCACTAACTGATGCTAACTATAAGCTGTAAATGTATACTAAAACTGTCGCTACGCTATCAAAAATGTAGTGAACGAACTTCAGTTAAAAAAACTGAATGTCCGTCACTAACGGACGCTAACTATAAGCTGTAAATTTACTCTGTGTAAAAAAATATATAGCTAAAACTTCTGCTATATATTTTTTTACAAACCGAACATCAGTAAACGTCCGCTACTCTAACGCCCTAAACTTACTCTTTTTTACAATTATATATATAAAAAAAAAAAGATGCCCAAAAAAAACCTGCGTCAACAAATTACCACTGAGGCTGATTATAGACTGAGCACTCAGTAGCCGCAGGGTGCACACAAAAGATGATGCAGTAAAAAAAAGGACAAAAAATAAAAAACCTGCGCCAAAAACTTAGCACAAATGCTGATCAGTGACGGTGGTCTCTGATCAGTGCTCAGCGGTCGCAGGATGCACACACTAAAATGGTGTGTACAATGGGAACAAAGAAAAAAATAAAAACTGCGTAAAAAAAAAATGACCACAGATGCTGATCAGTGATGGTGATCACTGATCGGCACTCAGTGGCCGCAGGGCACAAACTTGGAGACGGTGCAGAAAACAGAAAAAAAAGTCCTGTGCCAAAAATTGAGTGCACAGAGCGATCAGTGATGGCGGTCACTGATCCGCACTCAGCAGCCGCAGGATGTAAAAATGGGGAGAGGAGGAGGGGGGAAAGGGTACAGGGATAAGAAGTTTAGGGGAAAAAAAGTGCTGCTGATTTTTTTTTTTTTTAGCAGTAGCTAAACTTTTCCTAAACTTCTTATCCCTGTACCCTTTCCCCCCTCCCCCTCTCCCCATTTTTACATCCTGCGGCCGCTGAGTGCGGATCAGTGACCGCCATCACTGATCGCTCTGTGCACTCAATTTTTGACACAGGACTTTTTTTTTCTGTTTTCTGCACCGTCTCCAAGTTTGCGCCCTGCGGCCACTGAGTGCCAATCAGTGACCACCATCACTGATCAGCATCACAGATGATGATGATCATGGTTCACTCTTCAGCAGGAAGCAGTCGGATGAAGACGTCACAGCAGGATCGCAGCACAGAAGGTCTCAGAATCGGTAAGTATGGCTTCACAGATGGTCACACCAGCTCTGCTCACCGTTCCTAACCGGAATGAGGTGGGCAGAGCCGGTGGAGGGTGTTTCAAACACCCGCCATGGCTGCGATTGGTCGGTCGGTGCAGACCGACCAGCCGTAGCGATCGGGGGGCTGGCATCACCATCATTTTTTACATGGAACATGGTAGGGATTGGTGCTGTCCTAGACAGCACCAATCACCACCATATCACTGTGCCCAGTGGCACAGTAATTGGCTAAAGCCACAAACGGCCGCAATTGGCCGGTCTGAATTGACCGACCAATGGCGGCGATCGCGGATGCGGGGGGGAGGCAACACTCCCGTGGGCATCGTGTACAGATGGCCTGCTGTTATGAACAGCAGCCATCTTTACTTTAAAACTTTCAAATTTTTTACTGTAACCGTTTTCCCGTTTTTCGTAAGTATACGACATTTTCCGGGAAGCACTGGCTTTCCATGTCATATACTTACGACAAATGTCGGGAAGGGGTTAAGATTGCACCAAAACAAATCCTGTATCTTCTATTTTGTTTATGTGAACCTGTCGGCCTGTTAATATTGCCCTAACTGTGGGCAGTATGATATAGTGACAGGTGCACTGATTAAACTAAACTATGTGTTACTTTAAAGTGCTGCGTCATTTTAGAGAAATCATAGCTTTAGCACTGGCTTGTGTCCATTGTTAGGGCGGCATGAGTGTGCTAAAAGGTTCCTTTGATGGCCTATGCTCAGGATAGGCCATCAATAGTTTATGGGTCGGTCCGAGCGCTGCTTCCTCTTCATTTCTATATGCTCACTGTGAATTGTCGACACGGATGTAGCGGCGATTCACAGTATTGCAGCCATCTCACAATGAAGTGAATGTGAGAAGGCTGCAATACTCTGAATTGCACTTCATCTGTGTCGATGATTCTCAGAGAGCAAGTAGAAATGAAGGGGTAGCATGATATAGTGCTGGACGGAGTACCGTTAACAGGCGGTGCCACGGTAGGGGGGCCCAGACAATTTAGCTGTATGGGGCCCTGAAATTCCTGATGGCGGCCCTGAATACATCACATCGGTAATCACACAGGTGCATCTATATATAAACATACATACATACTATGTACTGTAGCGTAGCTACTAAAGTGCAGGATTTGGGCCCTGAGTGTTATATTCAAAAGAAAGGAAAGTTACAAGAAAAGTGTCCCTTCTCCTTATTTATTAGTCAAGAAACATGAAAAAAAGTCTGGGTTGCTGTAGTGGAAAAGAAGTTCCACTCCGTCTTCAGGACAGTACAGGGTTTGGGCTGCCTTAGGAGTCCCTTTAGCTGCAAGCTGAGAAGGCTCCTTTAAGAAAGGTGTGATCTATTCACACAGGGCTCCCAGTCTGAGGAAGACAGGCATTGCCAGCCTGTGCGAGTCAGAGGTTCTGGTAAAAACATATGTTGTGAGGTGCTGGGTAGAAGGCCTTTCAGCCTCATAGTTAGGGAAGCTATATGTTTAGTCAGAGGCTGGACGGCCTAGGTTTTATTTTGAACTGTTTTGTAAAACCGCCTTTAACCCAGTCCACTGAGCCTATTTTGGTCTTGTGGACGCAGCCAATTTTTTCAAATCTGACATGTGTCACTTTATGTGGTAATAACTTGGAAATGCTTTTACCTATCAAAGCGATTCTGAGGTTGTTTTCTCGTGACATATTGTACTGTATGTTAGTGGAAAAAGTTGATCAATAAATTCAGTATATGTTTCTGAAAATCACCAAACTTTAGAGAAAATTTGCAAAAATTAGCATTTTTCTAAATTTAAATGTGTCTGCCTGTAAGGGCTGATTCAGACGACCGTGGCGTTTTTGCGCACCTAACCTGCTCCGTGAGGCAGCATCATATGATGCGCGGCTGCGTGATTTTCGCGCAGCCACCATCATTATAACACGCCATTTGGATGTTTGTAAACAAAAAAGCATGTGGTGCCATAGCAATTGCCCCCCCCCCCGCAACAATCGCCCTCCGAAATCGCGTAGCTGGGTGCCGATGTTGCTATAACAACTTAAATACGGCGGTTGCTATTGACTGCCGCATTTAAGGGGTTAATCGGTTTGGATCACCGCTGTGATCCGACCCAATGTTTTCCCCCAGTACTAGGGCTGGTAGTAGCAACCTGTACTGGGAGATGCCAGGCTGCAGGGAGCGCCTATGTGCTCTGTTAGGAGCACACGTAGATTAACGGGCTGCAGGCACAAGGACCAGCTCTGCAGCCCGTTAATCTACGTGGGGTGGTCGGGAAGGGGTTAATATATAAAGACAATAAAGCTGGTTGCGGACAGTTTTAACCCGAATCCGCTGTGTTGGAGTGAAAATTCTTAAGTGTGCCAACCATCTTGACGATCCTGTGAGCTAACTTACCCCAAGTTGCCACAGTACATACTCTGAAAAATATCAACAAATCAATTACAATACATATATCTCATAAGAAACCACAATATAAACCCCCAAATACCTAAAAATAACTATAAAAGCTCAAAGAGATCGGCTCACCACACTACAGAGACCAGCGGCTTTTAGCAGATCATACTGCGCATGTCTCCAAATCAGTGTAGCATTTTCCTTCAAACGCATCAGATCGTATAAATATAGTAAAGTAAAACCTCATGCAGAGATGATCACCTCTTCCTATAACTAACCACTCGCCATCCTTGACGTTGGTCAGATTCAGAAACAAGCATAAGAAGCATAGATTCCTACGTGGAAATCTCCAACCCGTACTGTGTCATATCAAGGGATGCTATAACTAAGCAACCAAGTCACATGACCGCGATCTGCCAATAGAATCCGGGGGGGGGGGACGTTTTGGGGAGAGGTTTAGTTGTTTAGTCACTCTGACTGGAGTAATTGGATAGAGATTCTAGATAAAAGATCAAAGGACTCTCATCTAATTTTAACCGTTATCTAGACTCCAAAGCAAAAAGGGCAGTCACAACGTTATAGTACAGCGCCCGTTATCGGGAACAACCACCTGGGCCGATCAATACATAGCAGAATATCCTAGCAATAATGAACATCCCAAAAAATAAACCTCATCACATCCATGTGTATCTGCTCTCTCTCCTATAAAGTTCACAACATTACAGTGAATGTCAAGGTAGGCAATCATCTCTGCAGGTATACTCAATGTAACGTATTTTCTTTATATGATGTCTATCTTTTCGGCGTCGGGTTCATTGGTGCGTGGTGAGCATATCCCCCTGGTATTGTCGACATCCCAAGTATCTAGTGGTAAAAAAAATATATAGTTAGTTAAACACCCATGGGAATTAGTATACTAAATGATAAAAGCATTTTGATATAAAAACAAATGAAGATTTCAATGCCTGGTATAGCCTTATACTCTAAATTGAGTCCCCTTGGTTGTAAAGTGTCTAGCTCATAGATCCATCTTAATTCCTTAATTTTGAGCAATGTTTGTCTGTCTCCCCCTCTCCTGAGTATTGGTACAGAATCAATAATTCTGAATCTCAATTGATTTAGTTGATGTTTTTTTTCAACTAACTGTTTCGAAACTGGCAACTCTAGCATTCTCTTCCTAATCGTGCTTTTGTGTTTATTTATCCTCAGTTTAATCGGCATGATAGTTTTTCCTATATATATATATATATATATATATCTCAATGAGCAAGGGCATGATATAATATAGACAACGTAATCTGAATTGCAGGTATATCGCTGTTCAATGTGGAATTCCTGTCCCCTATAGGGATGATAGGAATGATCTCCTTTTAGAATATTGTTGCAGTTGCAACAATTTAAGCATTGAAAATTGCCATTCTTAGGAGGGCAAAGGAAACTCAGTGTATCTCTCTTTCTGCTGTTATCAATCACACCTAAGTTAAATCTTGATGATCTGACGGATTTGGCTTTGACGGCAAGATCCAGCTTCTGTGTACAAAGGATACATAGAAGCTGCCTTTCTAAAAAGTTAAAAGTAAAAATTTTTTTTTACATTAAAACCTATTTAAAGTTGCTTATAATCACATAATACATTGTTTTATAAAAAAAAAAGCATTTATTTCAAAAGCTTACACCCGGAGCCTGCACCGATGAGCTGTTCTGGCTGTCTCCGGGCACTGGAAGTTATGCAATGGTCAGTCCTGGAAGCAGATGGCTTCGGTCATAGTATAAGGGCTCTTCTGCAGCACTGCAGCTCTGCTCCTATTCAAGTGAATAGGAATAGAGCTGCAGTACTGCAGCACGGCCACTATACATTGTACGGAGTCATCTTCTTCCGGCACCGAACACTGCATAACATCCGGTGCACGGAGGCAGCCAGGACAGCTGATCAGTGCCGGGTCTGGATGTCAAACTCCCACCGATCATATACTGATGACCTATTTGCGGATAGTTTATCAGTGTGAAAAACCACCCCATGCCTGGACAACCCCTTTAAGGCTTCATTTGAATAAAATAGCAAAAATTGTCCTGGCAGCAAAAGGATTAATGTAAATTCTAAAATGATTCCAGGCTTTTATGATAAAGTACAAGAACTCATAACACATATATATATATATTAGAATATAGGTTTTCATTATCCATATTGGATATATGACTGCATGTATAATATTTGTCAGTGATTTCACGTTTCTATTACATATGTTGTTGTTTTGTAAACTTGTAATGATTTTTGTTGATAGAAGAAAACTGCAAATGCAAAGTTACTCATTAACAAGACCACCTGCTAGTCATCAATATGTTACCTCTTGTTAACAGTTGGCAAGTATATAAGAAACTAAATTTGAAATGGTTCAAAATCCAATCTCACAAGACATTTACAAAAGCTTTTCCAATACCTTTAATGTATTTCACAATGTGTTTTAAAATGGGGTCATTATTCAATGAAACACAGAATGCTAAATGCAGAAAAGAGAACAACCCAATTAATCAACAATGTAATCAAATTGATTTAGTTACAGTGTTATGGATTGGAATTAAAGAAATAATAAATAACAACAAAAACATAAACTGTGAAGACAGTGAAGTTAATCTCTTTATTTCATATGTACAAATTATACAGCCTACATGAATCTTCACCAATCTTATATTTCTATTAATTTATTCATCCATCCTAAAGGCCTAGGGCATACGGCCGGAATATGGCTTCATACAAGCTAAGAGTTGTACGGAGCTGTAATACAGAACACATAGACGTTTATGGGGCCATATTTTATAGTCTTCCGATTTCATACAGTCACATTTAGGATCTAGGGGAGGATAGGTGCCTCATACAAGGATCACACAGCGGCACATAAAGTGACTGTAGGGACCCCATGTTCTACTGTACAGGGCCTGTTCATGTAGAATATATATGTGTATGATAGAAAAATTTGATTCTGAGCTCCATTGGAGATAGGGACTCATATGAGTGAAGACAATTTCTATACAGCACTTTGGAATATGTTGGCACTGTATAACGGGAATTAAGTAAAATAGATAAATATATCTATAATGCTACCATTGACTTCTGGAGATGCCACTTTACTGTAAAAGGTCATACAGAAATCTCTTCCATTTTGTTTTAATGTTTTTCTTATGCTTTTATTAGAAGTGAACAAACCATCAAGCAATAAGACCAGAAGAGCACATTGGGTCTGGTATACTTAATATGAAAAGAAAACAAAATATTTGATATTCAATTAAAATAAATACATAAAATAAGTTGTTTGCATCTAAGATACAGTAGTTACAACTTTGGCAGATAAGTGTTTCAGGTAGGAATCCTATAAGTCTCTAGATGAGATAATAACCATGTGCAAAAGACAGACAGCCTAGGGGTTCTTTTCAAAAAATGACACATTTTTCTTTTTAAAGATGTTTGTTAACTGCAGGTGCGAAATGGATGGGGGAAGAAAAACAGTGCGTGACTTTGCAGTACATTAAAAAGATGTTATCTACTGACTATTCAAAGTAAAGTTTGAGCTGCAAAATATCAGTTAAAAAGAAAAGCAAAATGTGAATAAAACTCAAAATAATGGGATGACCGGTATACAAGACTGCATCATAATGATGAGATTCATGTGAAATGAATACCTTACAGATATTTAGGTGGATCTTGACAACATTTTTATGAATTAGGAACATAATTTTTTACAATAATTTTGTACTGATTTAGGTATTTATCTGTATCCTCTACATATAAGTAGAAAAAATATAAATGCTACATTACCATGCTTTCATTTTCCGTTTTGGAGATGCAGCAATAAGCTTATTGCCATGGGTCCAGCTTGTCTTACCCCTGGCAACATGGCCAGCCTTAGGTTGGATTGTGCCCTGTGCGGGGCTCTCCATTGCTGCCCTACACAAACCAAAAATTACATATATAGACATGCACATACTGAACATATATACTGCACATACATAAAGGCAGATATTTAGACAAACAGGCAAATATATATATATATATATATATATATATATATATATATACACATTCTGTAATATATATACATACATAAAAGGTAAATACGGTATATAGACATACAGACACATATACACACACACATACACACACACCGGCACATAAATACACAGAAGGTTATTGAGGAGATGTATTTAAAAAAATACCTTAAAGCCTATGTACACTTTTGAATGTATTTTTTAAATTAAGTAAATCAAAGTTTTTTGTGTTTTTAATCACTTTTGGCTTACGTAAGTTCAGCTGAACTGACAGAATCAACTGAGAGAGAACATTACAGCTTCTATGTATACAGTATACATAGAAGCTGTAGCGTGAAAAGTAAAAAGAAAGCAACATTTAAATAAAAGTTAATTAGAAAAAGTTATTAAAAACACAAAAACCATTGGTTTAAAAAAAAAAAAAACATTTTAAAGTGTGCAAAGCCTTTAAAGTACAGCTTCAACTTCAGTGGCGTACACAGAAGAGGGGACCCCATAGCACAGAAAAAACTTGGCCCCAAATTACAGGGGCATAGCTAGGGGGGGCAGGTGGGGCATGTGCCCTGGGCGCAACTAAGAGGTAATGTGGGGGGGGGCGCCAGGACCGCACCATCCATGACGGTGGTCTGCTGCCACTCTGAGGGGGGCGGCGGCCGCACTGAAACCACCACACCCTCCTGCACTGTACGCCATGAATGGCTGGGTACGTTCCGTGCCCGGCCATTCATCGCCTTTCAACGACTCAAGCGGCACAATTACTTCTTTGCGCCGCTTGCGTCTTTGAAAGGTCGCTAATTGACAGGGCAGAATGACTTGCCCTGTCAATCAGCGCCTTTCAACGACGCAAGCGGCGCGAGGACATCATCGCACCCCTTGCGTCATTTAACCCCAGCAGACCTGCTCAGAAGAGAGCAGGTCTGCATTGCCACTGGATGGCGCAGGAACGGGATTAAGGTGAGTATGTAAAGTTTATTTTTTTTATCCAAATAAAAATGTGTGATATTATCTACAGTGGGGGCTCTATCTACAGTGGGTGCTATATACAGGGTGGGCTATATCTACAGAGGTTGGCTCTATCTACGGGGGGCTATATACAGAGATAGGCTCTATCTACAGGGGGTCTATATACAGAGTTCGACTCTATCTACGGGGGGCTATATACAGGGGTGGGCTATATGTTGAGCACTATAGTGGATGCTATATGTGAGGCACTATATACAAGGGTGGGCTATATGTGCAGAACTATTTATAGGGGGAGATATATGTAGGGGACTATCTACAGGTATGGGCTATATGTTGGACAATATATACAGGGGTGGACTCTATGTGGAGCACTATCTACAGGGGTGGCTATATGTGGGATACTATATACAGGGGGCTGTATGTGGGGCACTATCTACAGGGGGGATACATGTGGGGAACTATTTTCAGAGGGAGCAATATGTGGGTTACTATCTACAGGGGTGGCTATATGTGGGCACTATCTACAGGGGTGGCTATATGTGGGACACTATATACAGGGGGCTGTACTGTGTTCTATGCTTATTTCTATTGTGTTTTGGGGAATTGATTCACCCCCAGGTAACGAGCACATGGCCTGATTTTTTTGAACCATTGGAGTGCTGTGTTCATCTATTTCTGGTTTATATATATATATATATATATATATATATATATATATATATATATATACACATATAAAATCAATAAATTGTATGTACTTAAAAATAATACCAATGAAAACTAAAACCCAACCCGCAAGAAACAAGCCATCGGCTACATCAAATTAAAAATGCTCAAAAGTACTAAAACTTTAAAAAATAAAAAAAAACTTATTTACATATTTGGTATTGCCGCATTTGTAATTTTTTGGTATAACCCTTCCAAAAAAAAAAGGAAAGTGGGGAACAGCCCAGCTAGAAGTCGGGGGATGGTAATGTACGTAGGGCAAGACATTTCGTGTATATAGGGGATTCTATAATCAGGAATAATCTGTCGACAAGACCATTTCAACCGAATAGTTTGCAGTCTCCCAGGTTTCGGCATGTGGTCAAACAGGTAGATAATATACTGGGAGAGGATGGTGATGATTTAGCTGTCGTGGTCTATGCAGGAACCAAGAGAATACATGGTAGATGGAGAAGCCGTAAAAATGACTAGGCATCAAGCTGAAGGGAAGGACCTCCAAGGTAGTATTCTCTGGAATACTGCCTGTGCCATGCGCATCACAGGAAAGACAGTGGGAGCTCAGGGAGTTAAATGCATGGCTTAAGTCTTGGTGTAGAGGAGAAGTCTTTGGCTTCCTAGAGCACTGGCCTGACTTTTCATTGGGGTACAAACTGTATTCTGCAGATAATTTGCACGTGAATGGAAGGGGGTCCACTCTGCTGGGGGAGAGAATTCTAGCTGGAGTGGCAGAGTATATAACAAGGAATAAGGAAGGAGGTTAATGAAGAAAATAAAGAGCATAGGTTAGAGAGGGGTCAGACTATATTGGTGGGTGGAGAAATGGACTGTGTTGGAGGATTAGGCCAGTGGATAAGGAGATCCATTTGTTACAAGACAACATTGAGGATAAATATGCCCACAACTTTTCTTTTTCTTTTTTTTTAAATCACATTGCTGATACTGAATGTGAAAAACTGGAAGTCAACTTAACAAGTGCGTTCCCAAACGCCAGAAGTCTAGCAAGAAAAATGGGGGAGCTGGAGGCCTTGGTACTGGAGGAACATATCAATATAGTTGGTGTTGCTGAAACATGGCTAGACTTTTCTCATGACTGGGCTGTAAATCTACAGGGTTTTACACTATTTTGAAAAGACAGGGCAAATAGGAAAGGCGGTGGTGTATGTCTGTATGTGAGAAGTGATATGAAGGTGAGTGTGGAAGAGACAATAGTGGGTGAAGATTGTGAGGAGGTTGAAACCTTTGGGTGGAATTACAAAAAGACCCCCAACATCACTGAGCAGATGGAAGGTCAGATCTGATGGTACTGTAGTGATAATGGGAGATTTTAATTTCCGGGATATTAATTGGTATCATGGTTCGGCTTCAACTGCAAAGGGGAGACATTTCCTCAACCTGTTGCAGAAAAATTTTATGGGCCAGTTTGTGGAAGACCCGACTAGAGGTGAAGATCTGTTGGATCTGGTCATTTCTAATAATGCAGAGCTTTAAGGGAATGTCAATGTTCGTGAAAACCTCGGTAACAGTGACCACAATATAATTTAATTTTACCTATACTGCAAAAATCAAACACAGGCTGGGAAGGAAAAAGCACTTCAGCCTTTGAAGATTGCCAAGAGCTTAATAAATCTGTAAAAAGGTAATAAAATCAGCAAATATTAAATGAAAGGCAGGTGTCCAAAGATAGCAAAACAAATCCCGTAAAAATCAAGTATATAAATGCAAAAAAACACAAGGTCAGAACATGTATGTCCCCTAAATAGTAGTAATACTGAGTTGGTCTTGGGGGATCAAGAGAAGGCAGAGTTACAAAATGGGTTCTTTAGCTCTGTATATACAACAGAAAAAAGAGCCAGTGCCGTTAATACATCAATGATTAAACTTAATTGGCTGGTCCAGAATAAGTTAATTAAAATTAACGTGAACAGGGCTCTAGGACAAGATGGATTAACTTAGTTCAGTTATTTCTGTCCCCCTTTTCATAATATTTAGATGTTCTATGGTGCCTGTTAAAGGGACAGGCGCAGGATAGCACATATCCCGGGTGTGTGCGCGAGCTCTGGCCGCCGCTTAAAGGGCCAGTGCGCGTAAAATTCAAAAAGTTATCTAATCACCCCTGCTGTGTGCCAGGACTATTTAACTGGTTCAGGACTGGGCAATTTTGATCCTGGCTATTTTGGACCAGACACCGTTTAGCACTTTTTAGCACTGCTTAATTAAACGGCTATAACTTTTTTATTTGTTGGGCTAGTGACATGATTTTTGTGATGTTTTTTCCGTAGACAATGCAGGTTTCTTTTCTTATCACTTTTATACACATCCTTTTTGCTATTTTAGAATTTTTAGGCTTAAAGTTTGAAATTAATATAAAAGAATAAGCTTTTTTAATTGTTAGCTATTTTTTTCTGGTAATAACATAGATTTACCCAAAATAGACCTTTTATTTGTGATTGTCATGGTCTACCGTAAATTTTGATACATTACATGTCTATTTTAGGGCAATTGTCTCAGGGCTAGCGTTATGACAATGATTTGCCCGGGGTAACTTTTTTTGGGGGTGGGTATTTTATGTGTATTTATTATTAATTCGTTTGCACTTTATTTTACTTTTATTCTTTTATTATTATGGTCTGTCCCTCAAAGGTCAGAAAATACCTATTTTTATGTTATTTATTTTTTTCTTTCTTCTTTTACACCATGTATTTCCACTGTAACTGGGGCTGCAAAGCAGCCCCAGTTACAGTGGAAATCAGCCCTCTTAGGGTATGTTCACACGGCCTATTTACGGACGTAATTCGGGCGTTTTTGCCCCGAATTACGTCTGAAAATAGCGCCTCAATAGCGCTGACAAACATCTGTCCATTGAAAGCAATGGGCAGACGTTTGTCTGTTCACACGAGGCGTATATTTACGTGCCGCTGTCAAATGACGGCGCGTAAATAGACGCCCGCGTAGAAGTGACCTGTCACTTCTTTGGCCGTAATTGGAGCCGCTATTCATTGACTCCAATGAATAGCAGCGCTAATTACAGCCGTAATTGACGCGGCGTTCAAGCGCCTGCACATGCCGGTACGGCTGAAATTACGGCTATGTTTTCAGGCTGAAACATCCCCGTAATTTCAGCCGTAACGGACGCCCTCGTGTGAACATACCCTAATAGTGACTATTTTCACTAATAAGACAGTACTGGGTCTAGTAAGACCCAGCAGCAGTCTGCCACAAACAACATCCCGGCAATCATGTGACCAGTCACATGATCACCGGGACAATAGAGCCACTGCCACTATGCATATACACAGCATTCATTGACTACTGTGTAGAAAAGATCAGAGAAGATAGAAGCAGCTTTTACTCATACTATCTTCTCCTCAGGGTTTGTGGCAGTCACTGACTGCTGAAGACCCAACATTCAGCAGCCCGATCGCTTGGGCAGCAAGCTACAACCCATGCCGTAAATAGTCTGAAGCACAGGTTAAAGCACATCCTCCATCTCCCAAGTACCTGATCAATGTTGTTGCTAACCTTGTGGTAGTCTGCAAAGGTTCCGTAGTCTGTTCCTGTATCCTGTGTCCATGACAACTTCAGTATCCGTGTCCGGTGTCCGTGTCAAGTCCAGTGTCGGTGACTACTACAATATCCGTGTCAAGTCCAGTATCTGCGTCCAGTGTCTGAGACCAGTTCTGCTTCCGATAATCCAGCAGAACCCAGTTTCCTTTAATCCAGTACAAGCCATCTTCTGATAATCCAGCACAAACCAGCTTCCGATAATCCATCACACGATAGCTTCCGATAATCTAGCACAAACCAGCTTCCGATAATCCAGCACAAGACAGCTTCCAGCTATCTGATTGAGAAAGGCTGAGTTTAAGACAAAACGTGTCTTGAAATAAAGCAAAAAAGAAAGAAAGCTTCCGATAATCCAGCACAAACCGGGTTCTGATAATCCGGCTAAAGCCATCTTCCGATAATAAAGCACAAACCCGCCTCCAGCTATCCGGCATTAGCCTGCTATCCAGGTACCACCGACCAGTGACCGTCCCATATTTGTTTGACTAACTGCTACTCAGTGTCGGCAGAGTGGTCCAGTGGGTCCACATCCCTAGTGGACGTAACATTGTAAAACCAACCTGATTTGTTTTTATGAAGAGGTGAGTAGAAGCCTAGACAGGGGGACCACTGTGGATATATTGGTTTTAGACTTTGCAAAGGCATTTGATACTGTCCCTCATAGACATCTAATGGGTAAATTAAGATCTACAGTATATGTTTATATAGTATAGTTTGTAATTGGATTGAAAATTGGTTCAAGGACCGTATCCAGAGGGTTGTGGTCAGTAAACACATGGTTCAGTGCTGGGACCACTATTATTTAATTTATGTATTAATGATATAGAAGATGGGATTAATAGCACTGTTTCTATTTTTTTAAATGACACCAGCTATACAGTATAGTTTAGACTATGGAAGATGTTCATAAATTACAAGCCAAGTTTGACACACTGAGTGTTTGGGCATCCACATGGCAAATGAAGTTCAATGTGAATAAATGTAAAGTTATGCATCTGGGTACTAATAATCTGCATGCACCATATGTTCTGGGAGGAGTTAAAATGGGAGAGTCATGTGTTGAAAACATCTAGGTGTACTTGTAGATCATAGACTAAATAACAGCATGCAATGTCAATCAGCTGCTTCTAAGGCCAGCAGGATACTTAAGTGTATTAAAAGAGTCATGGGCTCGCAGGACAGGGACATTATTTTACCACTTAACAAAGCATTAGTGAGGCCTCATCTGGAAGATGCTGTTCAGTTCTGGACTCCAGTTAATGGAAATGATAAACCGGAGTTGTAAAAAATACAAAGAAGAGTACCTAAACTTATACGGGGCACAGAGAGTCTTAGTTATGAGCAAAGATTAGAAATATAACATTTATTTAATCTTGAAAAGAGATGACTGAAGGGGGACCTGATTAACTTGTGTAAGTATATAAATGCCTTATACCAAAAATATGGGGAAAAGTTGTTCCATGTAAAGTCCCCTATAAAGACAAGGGTCACTCACTCGATCTGGAGAAAAAAAGGTTCAATGTCCAGAGGTGACAAGCCTTCTTTACTGTAAGAACTGTGAATCTGTGGGAGAGCCTACCTCAGGAGCTGGTCACAGCTGGAACAGTAGATGGCTTTAAAAAAGTCAATTTCTTAGAACACAAAAATATAATCGCCTATGTCAATGTGTAGAATTCTTGTTTGAATGTTGATCCACTTGGGAATAGAAGGGAAATTCATCCTTTTTAGGGCAGATTGGTTCATGCCTTATAGATATTGTTGTTTTTTTAACTTGCTCTGGGTTAATAGGGATAATTTTTTTTTATAGTTTACCCATATCCCTTCCTTTTCTCCCATCCCTTGGTTTGACTTGATGGAAATATGTATGTCTTTTTTCAAGCGTACTATGTAACTAATGAATATATTATATGCACCACAAAATGGTGCCATTGAAAAATACACCTCATCCCAAAAAAAAAGAAAGAAAAAAAGCCCTCATACAGCTACATTAATGGAAAATTGAAATACAAATAGAAAAGTTGTGTTTCTTTAAATGCGAGGATGAAGAAATAAAAACAAAATGGTTAATGCCTAAACAGCCTTGGTCATTGAGGGGTTAAAAGTGTTAGTTTTTTCCCTATTCCCCATTAGGTCAACATACACAACCTACATGTATCCCCTTTCAGTTTATGGAGTTTATGGAGAACAACAAACACTACTGTGGCCAGTCATTGGTGAACGGTACTGCATCTCCAAACTCCCTACATAGAAAAGACCACTTGTCTCATTACTGATCGGTTTTACTGGCCCAAGATGGAGGCTGATATTAAAACACACTGCAAGTCTTGTGAGAGGTGTATAGTAAGGAAGACTTTACCTACTCGATCAGCTCTCCTCACTAATTTTACCAGTAATGGCCCACTTGAATTGGTGTGTATCGAATTCCTATCCATTGAACCGGATGAAGGAAATGTAAGCAATGTATTAGTTGTTACAGATCATTTTACACATTATGCTCAAGCATACATCCCCAAGGATCAGAGAGCTATCACTGTGGCAAAGACTCTGTGGGAGAAATTATTTGTGTACTGCGGGCTGCCGGCACGCATACACTGTGACAAAGGAAGAGAAGAGATTTTTGAGAGTCGGTTAATTTGGGAATTATGGGATATTTGTGGGATCAAAAAGTCCAGAACCACTCCTTGGATATGGAAGAGTAGTTTGAAAAGGGAGGATCCTGCGAGGCTGTTTGTAAGATGTTGACAGTGATAGACAGAGTAATATGAAGAAATATCTGTTTATTATGAAAATATGATGGCTAAACATTTCAACGCTGTACCAGCATCTTCCTCAGGCCTAAGGAAGACGCTGGTACAGCGTTGAAATGCGTAGCCATCATTGTTTTATAATAAACAGATTTTTCTTCATATAACTCCTTCTATCACTGTCAACGTCTTACAAACAGCCACGCAGCAGCACCTCGCAGGATCCTCCCTTTTCCAACTACTCTTCCATATCCTAACAAGCGGTGACCGCATGGTTTACCGGTTTGGATCCCAGCAGCAGCATTTGTGGATTTTCTTATCACCTTATCCAAGTACTACCTGGGTGAGCATAATACACTACTACTGACATTTCACCCAAACTCAATTGACCTGCACTATGTGGCGCCGTGCCTTTTGTTTTTATGTTCAGAACCACTCCTTTTCATCCTCAAGGGGACCCACCACCTGAGAGGTTCAATCACACCCTCCTTAAAATTCTGGGCCCTCTAAATCCGCAAAAGAAAGCACAGTTGAGCTAACATATTAGTCAGCTGGTGCACGCATATAACTGCACTAAGAACAAGTCCACAGGGTAGTCTCCTTATTTCCTCATGTTTGGGAGAGAAGCCAGTCTTCCTGTTGATATATGCTTTGGAGTGTCCGCTGACCATACGTCGGAAAAGACTTATCTGAACTACGTGTCCCAGTTGAGAGAAGGGTTAAAGAGAGCTTACAAGTTGGCCGAACGGACCTCGGATAGATCAGGCCAAAGGAACAAAACTCGCTATCATAAAAGAGTTCAAGAACATGTCCTGCAGCCAGGGGACCGAGTCCTCATACAACAGTTGAGCCTAAAAGTGAAGCACAAACTAGCTGAGCACTGGCGCTCAGAACCCTATGTTGTAGTCAAGAAATTACCAGACATCCCTGTCTCCCGAGTGAAACCTAAGAGAATAAGAGGGATAGTCAAAACTTACTACAGCCAAAATCTCTTACCAATTGGAGAAAATATCTGTTTAAAATTGCCTGTGACTGATAAAGTAATGCCTACACAGCCCCCAAGAAGAAGCTATCGGCGTAGTCAACCAGTCATCCTGGACATTACTCTAGAAGGGAGTGAAAGTAATTTTTTACAGAGTGAAACTGAGTCTAGTAAAGACTGGATACAAGATTACACTTGGGTCAAAATTCCTCTGCCTATTGTGGAAAGTGAGGCAGATGGGTCATCAGATGTGGATGTTCAGGTAGAACCCGAATCTAAATCTGACTGTTCTCATCTTCGATTGTAGGAGTCTTTGGAAGAAGAGGGGTCACCAGATGAAGAAATTACTGAAGTTATACCTGTACCAAACTCACAACATGAAAACCAAGAGTCAGGGGTGGAAGAAGGGACCCCCGCGTTACATACTTATCCCAAGAGGGACATAAGTCCCCGCATGATGCTAACCTATGATGATATGAGACATGCTACTGAGATCCCTAGAGTGATGCCTACCATTCAAATAGCATGGAATAATATTTTAACCCTGTGTGATGTGGCAGTGATCTCTGTACCTGAGTATAGCTTTAGGCCGCATGCACATGACCGAAAAAAATCGTCCGTAATTGCAGACTACGGACCCATTCACTACTATTGTCCACGGACACCTTCTTGTTTATTTACAGGAAGGTGTCGGAGGCCGTAGAAGTATACTGCAAAAGATAGGACATGTCCTATGTTTTTCTTTTTACGGTCCGTGCTCCCATACTTTGTATGGGAGCACGGGCCGAAAATGCAGACGGCTGTCCGCGGGCATCGCCGGCCAGCCGTGCCTGCAATGGCGGCCCGTGTTTATGGGCACAGCCGTGTGCATGAGGCCTTTGTCAGGACGATTTAACTTTTGTTCACTCTACAGGTGGTGAGATGCTGTTTTGTGATTCTACACTCAAACTGGCACCCCAGGAGGAGAATATAACCCCTATAATAATTTTATGGAGAACAACAAGCACTACTGTGGCCAGTCATTGGTGAATGGTACTGGTAGAAATAAATTTCCCAACTTTCCTTGGGGCAGTGAGCTGGAGCCAAGCAACTGCCACTGAGATAAATAACTGACATTTAGATGTGTAACAGGTTTTTTGAGAGGAGAGATGGCAATCTACAGCAAGACTGGAAAGATGGACATCTGAGATAGAAAGGAGAATGACTGAGCAAAGATTCACCAACACTAGTGGGTTTCCTAAGAGGAGTATCATCTCAGGGTGGTCATTAAAAGAGGGTTCTTCCATTTCTTCTACCTGTAAGCTAACACTTAACCGCTACTGCACATGGAGGCAGTTGGAGGCCTGAACCAAGCCTTATTTCCATGTCAAAAGAAAAGTGAGTAGTCTACTGTGTCAAACCCCTGCTGGTTGGGATATTCCTGGACGGTGATAAATAAAGACTCACAGCTTTGTAACTGCTGGAATCAATTTATTTCTCCAACAAGACCTAGTACTTCACCTAATTCTCAAATTACAAATCCTTCTCTTGTTATCAAGTGCACCAACGATTTCTAAAGCTTGTCAACATTCGCGGCAACAGAGCCCCAACATATTGATAAACAGGCTGTACCATAATATATTGTTTATTGCATATATTTAGAGTGTGCACATACATATAAGTAGATTGGTAGAAAGTGTGGGGTGGCTGTGTATGAGAGAATAAGCAAACTCATCCTATAGAGTTTATTATATTAATGTGGTCACACTATTAATATTTTGTAAGATTGTTACTATTACTCCTATCTGGATATCCTAGGTGGTTGTATCCAACTGTTAGGGGGAGAGAATTGTATACTACCATATTTGTGTTTATGCTATATTCCTTTACCTTTGTTTGGTTACTTACAACCAAGTTGTAACTTAACCTGATCCAAAATCGAAATATTAAATCGTTTCCTGGTTCCGTGTTACCTTTCTCTGTTAGTATATAACTTCAAAGTGTATTAAAGGGGTTTTCCAGCTTCTGACAACTGATGACCTATCCACCAGATAGGTCATCAATACATGATCTGCGGGGGTACGACACCCGGGCTCCGCACAGATCAGCTGGTCCGGTGCCTCTGTGCACCGGACGTACAAGCCGGAAGCAGTTAGCTCGGCTATGGAATAGCAGCCGAGCTGCAGTACTGCAGCTCTGCTCCTATTCAAGTGAATAGGAGCAGATCTGCAGCACGGCCACTGTGATATGTACGGAGCCAACTGCTTCCGGGCTCCGTCCATAGCATTATGTGCCACAAGATCCGGTGCCCGCAGGCCACTGGAGCGGCTTATCAGTGCGGGGTCCGGGTGTTGGACCCGCACCGATGACATACTGATGACCTATCCGGTGGATAAGTCATCAGTTGTCAGAAGTTGGACAACCCCTTTAAGTGTGTGTTAAGCTGGGCGGTGGTTTCCTGAGTCAACCACTGAGAGAAGATACAAGCCCTTCTGTATACCTCACAAGCTCCTATCAAGACTCAGGTGGAGGCACTGCGCTAAATAAGAAGTCTTTATAGAGAAGTCTATGGAAAAAAGCCAGAAAAAAAGCAATACCTACTTTTTGTAAAAGAACGACACAAACCAAAATGCTCCAATATCTGGCTGCAGCTTTTCTCGGCAGAAAAACATGCAAAAAAAAAAAAGCAGCTAAAAATTTCCAAGAACACGAGTAAACATTTGTGAATACATCAATGTTTTTTTATTGTTTTTTTTTGTAAAAGAGCAGTGCAACAGTTGAAAATGAAGAAGAGTGTATGTTGCCCTTTACAGCAGCTTGAATTCTGCATTTGGGGTGGGAGAGACAGTCTGGCAAAAAAACAACCTCCTTCTATAAAGAGGCAAAAAGATAATTGCAATTTGAACCTACAACAATTGCTGCAATCCCTTATATGATTTTAGCCTTCAGCAATGTATCAAGTATGTGCATTTTACATTACGTATATATTTTATTCTCTTAATCCCTATTGAAATCATTTCTGAGACTTCTTATATAATTTATGAAGGTTGTTATTTAACAATGAAAGATGCTGATAATAAAACAATAAATCTCTATAACATGAAAGTGTTCCTTCTTTCTATTATATAAAATTGTAAAAATAAGATACAGTATTGCATGAAATAATCTAAAATAAAGTGTGATACTTTGTAGATTTATATCACTCTTGTAATGCTATTAATTTTAGATTTTGTGAAATTTCTGAATTATGCACTCGGCAAAAATAAATATAGAAACTCAAAGAACATTAATATTTCCTATAACCATGGTACTAAAATCTTTCCTTGGAGACAACTAACTATTCTACAACTAAAGAATAACCGATGCATTGTTACACGAGTAACAAAAATAAATCTATTTGCATTTAAATTGAATGTTGTCTCCAAATCTTAGACTGGCTCAAAAGCCCATAGGAACAACCTACAGTCTGCATTAAATTGAATTCTTTATTAGCAAAGCCTTCAACATGTACAATAGATCCCTTTACCGACAAAGCGGCAAAACATTAGATTTAGCAGTTCAAAAATCATGCAAACTTGAAGGTGATATTACAATTTTTAATATTGAAAAATATACTCAATAACATTTAAATGTATAATAGAGCAACCAGCAAAAGAGACTTCTGCTAAACTGCTGATATTATACCAGGTAGCATTTCTTTCAGTGTTTCTTAATGAAAAACTCATTACATGTTCCTCATAGAGGCATAGTTTATAAAAAAAAAATTTATCTCCTAATGCATTAAATTACATTAATTGAATACCCAGAGTATAACTGTTATGGTTCTCATTACCATGGGTCCCCTGTCTCAACAGGCTCCAGATGTATAATCCCACAAGATTTTGGAGCAAAAGCGAGATCTCATTAGATTATAGCCCGGCAAGTGTATGACATCACTGAGCATCTTTACAATGTAAATGAGATTTAGGCCTGTGTTCCTTGCTTTTCTAATGAGTTCCCAGCTCTATTCAGTTTTTCCTTATTTGCTAAATCTGTTCTTGATACGGCTTGTTTGACTATGCTCCATTGTCTTGTCATAGGCGTAGCTAGCTTCTCCAGCACCTGAGGAAAAGATTCAGTTTGGCGCCTCCCCCTCTGAACATCTTTCCTGATATCTCCTTCCCCCTCGCCATGTTTGTTTTCTCTACCAATGAGGTGTCATTTTTTTTCCACCTTTTTATGTGTAACTCGAGCATAAAACCATTTGTACATTTTACAAGCAATATAGTTCTATATACAACACCAGAACCAAGCTCATTACATATATACAGCATCAGAACAAAGCTCATTACATATATACAGCATCAGAACCAAGCTCAGTACATATATACAGCACCAGAACGAAGCTCATACATATATACCATACCAGAACCAAGCTAATTACATAAATGCAACACCAGAGCAAAGCTCAATATATATATAGAGCACCAGAACAAAGCTCAGTACATATATACAGCAACAGAACCAAGCTCATTACACAAATACAACACCAGAACCAAGCTCAGTAGATATACACAGAACAAGAATCAAGCTCAATACATATAAACAGCACCAGAACAAAGCTCATACATATAAACCATGCCAGAACCAAGCTCATTACATATATACGACACCAGAACCAAGCTCAATATATATATACAGCACCAGAACTAAGCTCAGTACATATATACAACACTGGAACCAAGCTCAGTACATATATACAGCACCAGAACAAAGCTCAGTACATATATACAGCACCAAAACAAAGCTCAGTACATATGTACAGCACCAGAACAAAGCTCATTACATAAATATAACACCAGAGCCAAGTGCAGTACATATATACAGCACCATATACAGCACCATATACAGCACATATACAGCACCAGAATAAAGCTCAGTACAGACATACAACACTAGAACAAAGCTCAGTACATATATACAGCACCAAAACAAAGCTTAGTACATATGTACAGCACCAGAACAAAGCTCATTACATAAATATAACACCAGAGCCAAGTGCAGTACATATATACAACACCAGAACCAAGCTCATTACATCTATACAGCACCAGAACAAAGCTCATTACATAAATACAACACAAGATTCAAGCTCAATACATATATACAGCACCAGAACAAAGTTCAGCACATATATAAAACACCAGAACCAAGCTCATTACATATATACAGTACCAGCACAAAGCTCAGTACATAAATACAGCACCAGAATAAGCTCAATATATATATACACAGCACCAGAACAAAGCGCAGTACATAAATACAGCACCAGAATAAGCTCAATATATATACACAGCACCAGAACAAAGCTCAGTACATAAATACAGCACCAGCACCAAGCTCAATATATATACACAGCACCAGAACAAAGCTCAGCACATAAGTACAGCACCAGAACAAAGCTCAATATATATACACAGCACCAGTACCAAGCACATACACATATACAACACCAAAACCAAGCTACATATATATAGTACCAGCACAAAGCTCATTACATAATACAGCACAAGAACCAAGCTCAATATATATATATATATATATATATATATATATATATACACACACAGTACCAGAACCAAGCTCAGTACATATATACAGCACCAGAAACAAGCACAGTATGTATATACGGCAGCAGAACCAAGCTCAGTACATAAATACATTACCAGAAAAAATACAGCTCAATTTAGTGCAACCCCTGCCGTATAGGTTTGCACTAACTTGTATACAGCTCCCAGCATTGCCCAATCAATGGTAAGGATATGCTGGGACATGCTGTTTCTAAAAAAATAATAATAATTATACCACCCATCATCTTGTAGTCATACAGTGACTACAGTACTGATTAGAGGCAGAATGAACATTTATATGAAGTGACTCACTGGTGACGTCTCAGATTCTAGTTGTTCTTTTTCTCTTTTCTTCTCCATCCAGTCCAGACCTCTATGATGACTTCTGCTGGCCAGAGCCCATTTCTGCAATTTGACGCTCAGATGTCTTCAGCTTCTCACTTTTAAAATATTTCTGCACCTATAAACTAAGATAAAGTTCTCATGGTGCCAGATACTGTGCCCCTAAATATAATAGGACCATACACTGTGTCCCACACACACCGTGCCCCCTGTAGATATTGCCCTACATAGATCTTCCTTTAGATAGTGGCGCCCCATAGAGCCCCTGTAGATAGTGCCCCACATATAGCCACTCCAGTAGATAGCGCCCACATATAACCCCCCTGTATATAGTATCCCACATATAGATCCCCTGTATATAGTGCCCCACATATAGCTCCCCCTGTAGATAGTGCTCCACATATAACCCACCCCTGTAGCTAGTGCTCCACATATAGCCCACCCCTGTATATAGTGTCTAGCATATAGCCCACCCCTGTAGATAATGCCTCAGATATAGCTCCCCCTATAGTTAGTGCTCCATATATAGCCCACCCCTTCATACATTGTCCAACATATAGCCCACCACTGTATATAGTGCCTCACATATAGCTCTCCCTATAGTGCTCCACATATAGCCCAGCCCTGCATATAGCCCCCTGTAGATATAGGCCACCCCTGTATATAGTGTTCAACATATAGCCCACCCCTGTAGATAGAGCCCTACATATATCTCCCCCTATAAATAGTACTCCACATATAGCCCACCCCTGTATATGGTGCCTCACATATAGCTCCCTATATAGTGCCCCACATATAGCCCACCCCTGTATATAGGCCCCCCTGTAGATATACTATCAAAGAAAGGGGGAAAGGGAAAGAAGAGAAAAGGTTCTAGTATGGGCATGGCACTCAGCTCAAATATAACTATAAAAGTAACACATTTTATTAAATATAATTAAAGGCAGCAGATCAATCCTGCATTTACTGACAAACAAACATATACTTCACGGCCGGGAGATAAATAGCATGGTTCACAATGTTGAAGAGCAATTGCTCTTAAAGATCATATGGTAAATCAAGATTGCACAATGCACATAAACATCACAATAATGAAATATAATGGAGATTATACATATGTAAGAACCATACAAGATTAGGTCCATATAGATCGAATAAAGCCACTAGATAAGGGCTAAATACCTAACAATATAATGTCACAGATTGGTTAGTAAAGTAGCGGCCATGAGCAATGGATTTAGCGGTCGTAGACAAGAAGTAATTCCTATAAATAGATATAAGTATAGATCTGAAAAGTCTGGCTTTCCATAGGTAGGGACTGCAAAGCATTAATGTCGACAAACAGTACAACCGTATGGTCGGTGCAAGGGATACTTATCGTATGGCATCACATGACGACCAACTAGAGATTCCTTTGATAGGTTCGGCCACTGATTTTGAATGTATCGTTCCTCCTGCAGAATCTATCAGTATCGAAAGTAAAGATGTAGTCAGATAATCACACTTCAGTGTTAAGTTCTCCCAATCGATTATACAGCCAGACCACGGTGCAAAAGGAGCCAGTCAAACACTTAAATGAAATGCAGTAGGCCGCTACTTTACTAACCAATCTATTCATATATTGTTAGGTATTTAGCCCTTATTTAGCGGCTTTATTGGATCTATATGGTCCTAATCTTGTATAGTTCTTACATATATATAATCTCCATTATATTTAATTATTGTGATGTTTATGTGCATTGTGCAATCTTGTTTTACCATTTGATCTTTAGGAGCAATTACTCTTCAACATTGTGAACCATGCTATTTATCTCCCGGTCGGGCTTGTGATGTATATGTTTGTTTGTCGGTAAATGCTGAATTGATCTGCTGCCTTTTATTAGATTTAATAATATTGGTAACTTTTATAGTTATATTTGAGCCGAGTACCATGTCTATACCAAAACCTTTTCTTCCCCTTTCCCCCCTTTCTTTGATAGTATTATGACCATTTCTGGTTGGCACCGTACGATTGTACTGAGCTCTTATAGACGGACTAATAACTTAGATTCCATACATTTTTTTTATGCTCCCCTGTAGATATACGTGTTTATTAGGATAACAGTTTTTTTTTAACATACTCACATTAATCCCGTTTCTGCACCAGCCTGAGGCAATGCAAACCTGCTCTCTTCTGAGCAGGTCTGCTGGGGTTGAACGACGCAAGCGGCACAATGATGTAATCGCGCCGCTTGCATTGTTGAAAGGTGCTGGTTGACAGGGCAAGTCATTCTGCCCTGCCAATCAGCGCATTTCATAGACGCAAGCCGCGCGGTGACGTCATCATGCCGCTTGCGTCTATGAAAGGCACTGATTGACAGGGCAGAATGACTTTCCCTGTCAATCAGCGCTTTTCAACAACGCAAGTGGTGCAAAGAAGTAATCGCACAGCTTGCGTCGCTAAAAGATGCAGGTACAATTAAAGTGCAGGAGGGGGAGGCGGCAGCTGGTTCCAGTGGCGCCACCGGCTACTCAGAGAGGCAGCAGGCCATCATCATGGACACTGCAGCTCTGGCGCCCCCCCCCCCTTCCCTCTCAGTTGCACATGCCCCGCCTGCCCCCTAGCCACACCCCTGGCCTTGTAATATACTTAATAATGGAGGCAGATACAAATAGAAGGATTCGTCTTAGACGCAGTTCAGACAGTGATTTTGCGCTGATTTTGATTCAAAAAACGCGTTGGAATCAGCGCACAAAATTGTCCAAAACTGCCTACCATTGATTTTGGAGGCATTTCTTCCCCAGAGCGGCATGCTCTTTATTGCTACGGTTCCGTCTCTGGGCTCCCATTGAAATCAATAAGAGGTAAAGAAAGCGTTTTGCCCGTACGCTCGATGGCCGCGGCTAAAAAACGCGGCAAGAAGGTGCAAGCCAGTTAAATACTGCCTCACACTTCCTGAGGGAATTTTGAGGCAGATTTTTCTGCCTGCAAAAAAACGGGCCCCTGGAAGAAGCTGATTTTGATCAGCGAAACGTACGTCGGGATAATACCGACCTAGTAATAGGGACAGGAATATAGATGGAGAGATTGATATAGTAAAAAATATAATAATCTTACCTTACTCATTGTATGCTTCCAATGCAGCGATAGCGAGCAAGTACAGTGCTCACGCAGCTCGCTTACACTGCCTAGCCGTCGAGCGCTGATGACGTCACAGCACCCACGGCGCACAGTCTAGATGCCACAGGCACTATCAGAGCTGCGGTCTTGAACTCGCTGCTCGATGTAGAATTGTGGAGCAGCGACGTATTGATAGCTGACAGCGTTCGTTTCTCCAAACCTTGATACGGACTTGGAGAGCGTAGCTGAGTAGCTAGAACCACCGCAAGTAACATCCTTGCTTGTGATTCTGATCACGCTGCCTAATAGGAATTTGTGGTGCAGCATCGCATACAGGCCCATGCTGGTCTGCCTGATACGGCATGCCTGTTTATTATTTCAGCATAACAATTTAGTTATGTTAATACAGCGTCAATGAACACTCCCTCCTTTTCCCATTGAAGTGGACACAGCTATTCACACAGAAGGGTGTCTCCAATCGATGGGCTTTGAAATATAGTTGTATAAAATAAGAATACTGGAAAAAAACACAGTTGTCATAAATAAGAATACTGAAAATAAAAAATAATAAAAAATAGAAAATAGAAAAAATTACAGTCCAATTTAAGGGGACATTGCACTATATTTTCCTCTGCCTATACTCTGTCGGTATCAATAAAATATTTTAAGGCGACAAAGATTGATTGTTCTTGCCCCTTTTCCTCTTTCCCCATACCCAAAAACTCTGTGACTTACATTGGTGGTGTACACCAGGGCAAAAATTGTCATTTAAAAAAAATAAAAAAAATAAAAAATAAAAAAGTAGGTCTACTTCTTCTTAATTACTCTATTGTTACCAACCTGGCTGCCTCAACTACGGCCTACTACCTTTCTAAAGGGGGCGGCGGCTCCACTGAAACCAGCCGCCACCCCCTCCTTCACTATAATTGTATCTATGGGACGCAAATACAGTTAGGGTATGTGCACACGATGAGAGGCTTTTACGTCTGAAAAGACAGACTGTTTTCAGGAGAAAACAGCTGCGTCGTTTCAGACGTAAAAGCTCCTCCTCGTAATATGCGAGGCGTCTTTGACGTTTGTAATCTTGAGCTGCTCTTCATTGACTTCAATGAAGAACGGCTCAAATTACGTTGCAAAGAAGTGTCCTGCACTTCTTTGCCGAGGCTGTCATTTTACGCGTCGTCGTTTGACAGCTGTCAAACGACGACGCGTAAATGACAGGTCGTCTGCACAGTATGTCGGCAAACCCATTCAAAAGAATGGGCAGATGTTTGCTGACGTATTGCAGCCCTATTTTCAGACGTAAAACGAGGCATAATACGCCTCGTTTACGTCTGAAAATAGGTCGTGTGAACCCACCCTTACATGCATAAGTGCTGTATAAGCGCTAAATGGCAGGGTACGTTCTGTGCCCTGTAAGTGGCACGATTACGTCATTGTGCCACTTGCGTCGTTGAAAGGCGCTGATGGGCAGGGCAGAATGACTTGTCCTGTCATTCAGCGCCTTTTAATGACACAAGTGGTGCGATGACATCATCACGCCCCTTGCGTCGTTCAGCCCCAGCAAGCCTGCTTAGAAGAGAGCAAGCCTGCATTGCAAGAGGATGGCGCGGAAGCGGGATCAGATGAGAATGCAATTTTTTTTTTTCTCTTAAAAATGTGAGTGGTATTATCTACAGGGGGCTCTATCTACAGGGGACTATATGTGGGGCACTATCTACAGTGAGGGCTATATGTGGGGCACTATCTACAGGGGGTGTTGGACATTATATACAGGGAGAACTATATGTGGGGCAATATCTACAGGGAGCTATATGTGGGGCGCTAACTATCTACAGAGGCTACTATCTGCAGAGGAATTTTTTTTGGGCCACCATTTACAGGGGGCTCTATGGGGGCCACTATCTACAGGGGGCTTTATGGGGGCCACTATGTACAAAGGGATCTATGGAGGGCACTATCTACAGGGTGATCTATGGGGGGCACTATCTACAGGGGGCCCTATGGGGGCACTATTTACAGGGAGCACTGTGTGTGTGGGGGGGCACAGTGTATGGTGCTATTATGATCAGGGATACAGTGTACGGTACTATTATAATTAGAGGTGTAATGTATGGCGCTATTATTTTTAGGGCCATAGTGTGTGGCGCCATGAGTGCACACCAAGTGCTGGTGCTGTATTAATGTACTTAGCTTTGTTCTGGCACTGTATTTATGTAGTAAGCTTGGATATGGTGCTATATATTTATATATATATATATATATATATATATATATATATATATATATATATAGCAGATATAAAAAAATGGCGACAGCACCCTGCAACACTAATGCCACCTAAACCACTAAATATAAATAGATATGCACTAAAGCTAAATCTACCTACAAATAGGGAGGTTCTTAGTGCACATTTTGATCAAAAAGTGTTAGCCCACCTGCCACGACAAGGCGACCTCTGTAAGGTGGGAACCTACGCTGCACATACACCCAGAACTGGGACTAAGCCTACATATATACCTGGGGATGGTAGGATCCAGCATTGAACTGATTAAAAATCACCCAGGGCAGAGTGGGAGGAGTGCAAGAACAACAAGTGGAGGCAGTCACTAACCCCACATATATGGATACCATAAACACAACAAAAATTGAACAGCACATTCCAACTAAATGATACAAAATACGCAGGTGCAAGAACACCTATGACTGCAGATATACAGCAGATATAAAAAAATGGCGACAGCACCCTGCAACACTAATGCCACCTAAACCACTAAATATAAATAGATATGCACTAAAGCTAAATCTACCTACAAATAGGGAGGTTCTTAGTGCACATTTTGATCAAAAAGTGTTAGCCCACCTGCCACGACAAGGCGACCTCTGTAAGGTGGGAACCTACGCTGCACATACACCCAGAACTGGGACTAAGCCTACATATATACCTGGGGATGGTAGGATCCAGCATTGAACTGATTAAAAATCACCCAGGGCAGAGTGGGAGGAGTGCAAGAACAACAAGTGGAGGCAGTCACTAACCCCACATATATGGATACCATAAACACAACAAAAATTGAACAGCACATTCCAACTAAATGATACAAAATACGCAGGTGCAAGAACACCTATGACTGCAGATATACAGCAGATATAAAAAAATGGCGACAGCACCCTGCAACACTAATGCCACCTAAACCACTAAATATAAATAGATATGCACTAAAGCTAAATCTACCTACAAATAGGGAGGTTCTTAGTGCACATTTTGATCAAAAAGTGTTAGCCCACCTGCCACGACAAGGCGACCTCTGTAAGGTGGGAACCTACGCTGCACATACGCCTAAAAATTCTAGACTGTTCATGTCTTTGACAGTGGGCAAACTTACAAAATCAGCAAGGGATCAAATACTATATATATATATATATACAGTGAAGGAAATAAGTATTTGATCCCTTGCTTATTTTGTAAGTTTGCCCACTGTCAAAGACATGAACAGTCTAGATTTTTTAGGCTAGGTTAATTTTACCAGTGAGAGATAGATTATATTAAAAAAAAAAACAGAAAATCACATAGTCAAAATTATATATATTTATTTGCATTGTGCACAGAGAAATAAGTATTTGATCCCCTACCAACCATTAAGAGTTCAGCCTCCTCCAGACCAGTTACACGCTCCAAATCAAGTTGGTGCCTGTATTAAAGACAGCTGTCTTAAATGGTCACCTGTATAAAAGACTCCTGTCCACAGACTCAATTAATCAGTCTGACTCTAACCTCTACAACATGGGCAAGACCAAAGAGCTTTCTAAGGATGTCAGGGACAAGATCATAGACCTGCACAAGGCTGGAATGGGCTACAAAACCATAAGTAAGACGCTGGGTGAGAAGGAGACAACTGTTGGTGCAATAGTAAGAAAATGGAAGACATACAAAATGACTGTCAATCGACATCGATCTGGGGCTCCATGCAAAATCTCACCTCGTGGGGTATCCTTGATCCTGAGGAAGGTGAGAGCTCAGCCGAAAACTACACGGGGGGAACTTGTTAATGATCTCAAGGCAGCTGGGACCACAGTCACCAAGAAAAGCATTGGTAACACATTACGCCTTAATGGATTAAAATACTGCAGTGCCCGCAAGGTCCCCCTGCTCAAGAAGGCACATGTACAGGCCCGTCTGAAGTTTGCAAATGAACATCTGGATGATTCTGAGAGTGATTGGGAGAAGGTGCTGTGGTCTGATGAGACTAAAATTGAGCTCTTTGGCATTAATTCAACTCGCCGTGTTTGGAGGAAGAGAAATGCTGCCTATGACCCAAAGAACACCATCCCCACTGTCAAGCATGGAGGTGGAAACATTATGTTTTGGGGGTGTTTCTCTGCTAAGGACACAGGACTACTTCACCGCATCAATGGGAGAATGGATGGAGCCATGTACCGTCAAATCCTGAGTGACAACCTCCTTCCCTCCACCAGGACATTAAAAATGGCTCGTGGCTGGGTCTTCCAGCACGACAATGACCCGAAACATACAGCCAAGGCAACAAAGGAGTGGCTCAAAAAGAAGCACATTAAGGTCATGGAGTGGCCTAGCCAGTCTCCAGACCTTAATCCCATCGAAAACTTATGGAGGGAGCTGAAGATCCGAGTTGCCAAGCGACAGCCTCAAAATCTTAATGATTTACAGATGATCTACAAAGAGGAGTGGGCCAAAATTCCATCTAACATGTGTGCAAACCTCATCATCACCTACAAAAAACGTCTGACTGCTGTGCTTGCCAACAAGGGTTTTGCCACCAAGTATTAAGTCTTGTTTGCCAAAGGGATCAAATACTTATTTCTCTGTGCACAATCCAAATAAATATATATAATTTTGACTATTTGATTTTCTGTTTTTTTTAAAATATAATCTATCTCTCACTGGTAAAATTAACCTAGCCTAAAAATTCTAGACTGTTCATGTCTTTGACAGTGGGCAAACTTACAAAATCAGCAAGGGATCACATACTTATTTCCTTCACTATATATATATATATATATATATATATATATATATATATATATATATATATATATATATATATATATATAAGCTGATCTTGTTTCTGGTGTTATTTGTATGTAGTGATTAGATCTGGTGCTGTATATATGTACTGAGCTTGCTTCTGGTGCTGTATATATGTACTGAGCTTGGTTCTGGTTTTGATTTATGTATTGAGCTTGGTTCTGGTACTGTATTTATGTATTGAGCGTGGTTCTGGTGCTGTATTTATGTACTGAGCTGTGTTCTGGTGTTGACTTATGTATTGAGCTTTGTTCTCGTGTTGTATTTATGTACTGAGCTTGATTCTAGTACTGTATTGATGTACTGAGCTTTGTTCTGGTGTATTTATGTACTGAGCTTGGTTCTAGTTCTATGTATATATATGTACTGAGATTGGTTCGCTGGTTCTGTATATATGTACTGATCTCGATGTTGTATTTATGTACTGAGCTTGGTTCTAGTATTGTATTTATGTGCTAGGCTTTGATCCAGTACTGTATGTACTGAGCTTGGTTCTGGTGCTTTATTTATTTATTGAGCTTGGTTCTGGTGCTGTATATAAGTACTGAGCTTGGTTCTTAAGCTGTAATTATATAGGATATATTTACAATAAAAAAATTGCAGGGCAGATGGAATTGTTTTCAATCTATTGTATATTTAATGGGAACCTTTCAGGTAGTTTTAACCGCTTGAACCGCCACCATGCAGTAATACATGACCTGACAGTATTTCCAAACATTCCCTTGTATGTTTTTATCAGATGCAGCAAAATCTATAAAATGTACTTTTAAAATGTCACAAATTATATGCTAACTACTCATTAAAAGGTAATGGGGCGGTGCCATTATCCTAAAAAGTCACATATTCCTGCCTCCAAACACAATTTTCCATGCTTGATTGACACCCTCCCGGCTGTTATACATCTCTAGCAGCCTCCTCCAACTTTCTCGGATGCGCCATTGCCTTGTACTACATGGGCACGCATGAGGTGTACTCTACATGGCTTCATCACTGCACAGCGCATGCCAGGGGAGTACAAGGCAACGGCGCATCCGCAAGAGATGGAGGAGGCTGGTAGTGATGTAGAACAGCCAGGGGATGTCAATCAAAATCTGGGGGCACCATTTCAATTTTCGCCTCAGGCAGTAGAAAAGCTAGAATGGGCACTGTTACTGAGGACAAACAATTGTGGATTCAAATTTAAATCCATGGACTGCCTTTACCAATTATAAATATTATATTCTCAATTTAATGTTAATGGGAAAATCTGTAGAGGGAAAAGAGATATTCAATATATTCCCTTATAGATAGGAGGACTAATATTCCAACAGATATAAATTCACCCTTTTATATTGTTATAGGATAGTGTCGCTAATGATTCAATATATATTTGAATTAATTTATTTACAAACTCATGTATTACAGATGCATTTATGGGAGACATTTACAGCTTATATATTAAAGACATCAATAACTCCTACATTCAAGGCTTTCTTCCTAACATGAATTTCTTTTACAGTTAGAAACCAAAAAGGGAGTTACAAATTTCTATTAGATGCATTTGAGGCATTCCTCCTAATTTGCTTCTTACTGTCAGCTCAAACTGAGAAAAAAATGCCAATCCTGCTATTTAGAAATTGCTCTACATGCTGATCTCTACATGCTAGTCTCATCCCTCTACTACAACTAAGCTACTCATTTGATGATTATGAGGCTAGTCGTACATGGATTGTATGTTCAAATAACAAAAACGTCCCTAAATCAGCCTCCCTACATGTTTTACCACATAAAAAACTTTCATCATGGGAGAATGGCTGTTTCAATGGCTTCTGTAAATCTATTCTACATCTGTGGATGTGCTTCATTGAAACAAATAGAACTTTATCTACAATCCCTGAGATTATAGATCGGGAAATTAATTTAAATGCACAGTTTACAGCACACTTTGAAAACATAATTATTGACAATCACCAGAGAAACACTTTATCTGTTTGCCGACACAGGACGAGAATACTCATTCTTAGAGGCGGGTGCTCGCCGCATTAGGATGAGCATTCCGGTCCTGTGTGACAGCCAGTGTTCTGGCACGATCAGGAGCGGGGCAATGGCTGTAATACAAAGCCACAGCCCTGCTCTAACGGTGGAGAGAAGAGAAACCTGTAACAACCTGTACAACAAATGTACAACCTTATTTATGATGATTAGTGTATGCTGTAAAAAAAAAAAAACATAATGAAAACTGCCGCAAAACTGCTTTTTTTCAGAATTTTTGACAAACTAAAAATGTATATAAATTAAACAATAATGTCAATGTACAAAAATATGGCACCTACATAAAGTACAACTCATCCCGCAAAAAAACGAAGTCTCATACAGCTACGGCAAACAAAAAATAAAAAAGTTCTGAGTGCCGGGAAGCAAAAAGGGAAATATAAAAAAATAGTTATGCCCTCAAGGCCAAAATTGTCAATTTCCTCAAGGGGTTAATCCTTACTTATTCAGCAGAAAAGTACATGGGTCATATCAGGGAAATACGTTTTTAGTCATTAGGGCTATAAAATGCAGTGTTATCCAGCTGCATAAAAGTGACCAAAATAGCACTAAAAGTAAAATTTGTAGATGGTTAGATTTCTTCCTTTATTTACTATTATTTTCTTGTGCTAACATATTTATCAGTGCTGTATTTTTCTGCTGTATCCAGGAGTCTATATTTAACTTCTTATAATTTTGACCACACATTAAAGTATTTTATGCAGCTGCAAATAAATGCTGACAAGTATACACAGCACCTTATGACCAATGCTTTTTACTTTATCTTTTTCAGGGGTGGACCAAATAAAGTCAATAATTCAACATCACATAGGTTTAACTTGATATTGTTCACTCATACACATTTCCCATATTAACCTATTAATGACTGCCCATACGCCTTTTCACAGTGATTCACAAGGGTATTGATGCAACAGCCCCGTAAAAAGGCAGCGCTGGGACATAAGCCGGGCACGCGTGTCTAGTGCCAGCTAGAGCGGGTTTCGGGCTGTCTAAAGACAGCCTTTCCCCTGCTCTAGCAGGCGGGATGGAAATTAGCATCGGTCCTGCTCACTTAGCCCATTAGATGTTGTGGTCCGTGATCGCGGCATCTAAGTGGTATTAGAGGGAGGGACTCCCTCTGTCACCCCATTGGCACATCCGTGACGCAATCGCAGGGCGCTCATGGTGTTTATGGCAGCCGTTTATGGTCTGCCTTCAGTGAATGCCTCAGGCCCTGCCAACTGCGTGTTCTAATAGAATTCCTGTCAGTTTTACACTGACAGGCATAATGTAATAGAGAAGTATTGTAGTGTATTATAAAAGTGATCAAATAATCACATCGTAAAGTTCCATAGTGGGGCTAAAACAAAAGTAAAAAATTGTTTAAAGAAAGTTTATGATACGTAAATAAATAAAAAATTGCAAGTAAAAAAAAAAATGAAAAACCCACCTTTTCTTACTACAAAATTCTTTTGTTATGAAAAAACAAGTTAATACAAGTTAATTAATGAATTAAATGTACCCAAAATTGTGCCATTAAAAAATACAACTTATCCTGCAAAAAAACAATTCCTTATACAGCTATGTCCATGGAGAAATAAAAAAGTTATAGCTCTTTGAACTAAACAAATTGCTTAGTCATTAATGCCTAAAATAGGCTGGTCACTAAGGGGTTAAAGGGGTTATCCCCTATTTATTTTTTATTTATTTATAATATAGGAAACCATACAGTTTCCTAATATAAATATATTAGAAATTCTGCTCACATATCTTTCTTAGATAGGCCCCTGTCTCTTCACAGAAGATTGGTATAGCCCACATATTAGTCCTGTGTAATGCATCCAAGGGATAACTATATATGACTAAACATCGCATCAGTCATGTGACACCCCCCCCCCCACACACACACACACACACAAACACACATCATTTGACCCCTAACATTCAGTTAGCAAAAGGGTTACATTACATACACTACCTGTAAAGGGTTTGCCAGACACAGCTTCTGTGTCAACGCCCGTGGGCAATCAGTCTGCACCTGCTCCTAAGTCCTTAACCCTGTCTCTGTCCGACTGGAGTTGCCCCCGTCTTTTCGAGTGCACGATGTCTTTCATGCCTCCCTCCTTAAACGCTGCTCCCCATCCTTGGCTCCCTCGAGGAAACCTCTGGTCCCTGTTCTCACCCCTGAGGGAGTAGAATTCGAGGTGGCCAAGATTGTGGACAGCAGGATGGTCCAAGGCTCCCTCCAGTACCTGGTCCATTAGAGAGGATACGGGCCTGAGGAGAGGACTTGGGTACCCGCCCGGGATGTTCACACTGGGGTATTGCTCAGGAGGTTCCACCTTGGTTTCCCCAATAAAACAGGTCCACCTAGAAAGGGTCTGGTGGCCCCTCATAAAAGGGGGGTACTGTAAAGGATTTGCCAGACACAGCTTCTGTGTCAACGCCCGTGGGCAATCAGTCTGTGAGACTGACTCCATCTTCCACCACTCAGGATGGCAGGCTTAGGAGTGGGAGAGCCTATCACAGCCTGGCCAGACGGAGCTAGTTCCCGCCCACTGTCTATTTATACCTGCCTTTCCTATTCCTCCTTTGCCTGTGATTCTTCTATGCTTGTTTCCTGGCTTGCTGCTGCTGCTTGTACTACTCATCCTCTGCTTGTTATTGACCTTGGCTTTCTGACCACTCTCCTGCTCAGCGTTTTGTACCTCGCTCTCTCCTGGTTTAACTCGGCTCATTCACTACTCTTGTTGCTCTGTTTTGTCTGTCTTGCACTTACTGAGCGTAGGGACCGTCGCCCCGTTGTACCCCGTCGCTTAGGACGGGTCGTTGCAAGTAGGCATTGACTGAGTGGCGGGCAGATTAGGGCTCACCTGTCTGTCTCCCTACCCTGTCATTACACTACCGTTCAAAAGTTTGGGGTCACCCAGACAATTTTGTGTTTTCCATGAAAACTCACACTTATATTTATCAAATGAGTTGCAAAGTGACTAGAAAATATAGTCAAGACATTGACAAGGTTAGAAATAATGATTTTTATTTGAAATAATAATTTTCTCCTTCAAACTTTGCTTTCGTCAAAGAATGCTCCATTTGCAGCAATTACAGCATTGCAGACCTTTGGTATTCTAGCTGTTAATTTGCTGAGGTAATCGAGAGAAATTTCACCCCATGCTTCCAGAAGCCCCTTCCACAAGTTGGATTGGCTTGATGGGCACTTCTTGCGTACCATATGGTCAAGCTGCTCCCACAACAGCTCTATGGGGTTGAGATCTGGTGACTGCTCTGGCCACTCCATTAAAGATAGCATACCAGCTGCCTGCTTCTTCCCTAAATAGTTCTTGCATAATTTGGAGGTGTGCTTTGGGTCATTGTCCTGTTGTAGGATGAAATTGGATCCAATCAAGCGCTGTCCACAGGGTATGGCATGGCGTTGCAAAATGGAGTGATAGCCTTCCTTATTTAAAATCCCTTTTACCTTGTACAAATCTCCCACTTTACCAGCACCAAAGCAACCCCAGACCATCACATTACCTCCACCATGCTTGACAGATGGCGTCAGGCACTCTTCCAGCATCTTTTCAGTTGTTCTGTGTCTCACAAATGTTCTTCTGTTTGATCCAAACACCTTAAACTTTGATTGGTGTGTCCAAAACACTTTTTTCCAATCTTCCTCTGTCCAATGTCTGTGTGCTTTTGCCCATATTATATTTTCCTTTTATTAGCCAGTCTCAGGTATGGGTTTTTCTTTGCCACTCTGCCCTGAAGGCCAGCATCCCGGAGTCGCCTCTTCACTGTAGATGTTGACACTGGTACTATTTAATGAAGCTGCCAGTTGAGGACCTGTGAGGCGTCTATTTCTCAAACTAGAGACTCTAATGTACTTGTCTTGTTGCTCAGTTGTGCAGTGGGGCCTCCCACTTCTCTTTCTACTCTGGTTAGAGCCTTTTTGTGCTGTCCTCTGAAGGGAGTAGCACACACCGTTGTAGGAAATCTTCAGTTTCTTGGCAATTTCTCGCATGGAATAGCCTTCATTTCTAAGAACAAGAATAGACTGTCGAGTTTCACATGAAAGCTCTCTTTTTCTAGCCATTTTGAGAGTTTAATCGAACCCACAAATGTAATGCTCCAAATTCTCAACTAGCTCAAATGAAGGTCAGTGTTATAGCAAAACTTTTTACAGCAGTGCTAACATAATTGCACAAGGGTTTTCAAGTGTTTTCTAATCATCCATTAGCCTTCTAACACAGTTAGCAAACACAATGTACCATTAGAACACTGGAGTGATGGTTGCTGGAAATGGGCCTCTATACACCTATGTAGATATTGCATTAAAAACCAGACGTTTGCAGCTAGAACAGTCATATAGCACATTAACAATGTATAGAGTGTATTTCTGATTAATTTAATGTTATCTTCATTGAAAAAAACTGTACTTTTCTTGCAAAAATAAGGACATTTCTAAGTGACCCTAAACTTTTGAACGGTAGTGTACATGTAGGGGCAACATAGAAGAGACACCCAGGTTTGCCAACCGTCTGTAAATTTACGGACAGTCTGTAGCGTCTGGCAGAAAAAAGCACTGTCCAGGATTTTTCTTTATTCCCCAGGAACTTTGTACTGCGCATGCGCCAAAATGTGCATGCGCAGTGCAAAGGTCGCGACCTGGCATATTTTCAGATTACGCTTAACAGCGGAATCTGAAAATATGCTGCCAATTGAGGTCAGTGCCTGGAGTGGACCAATCTAGTCACCTAACCTGTCACTTAGGTCAGGTAACTGGACTGGTCCACTCCCGGGCCATATCCGACCACGGTCAGAAGAGGACCTCCGTCGCATGACCACCTCGGCTCCTTGGTGGGTCACGTCAGGCAGAGTGGAGAGTGGTAGCAGTAGGCTACCACTACCGTTCTGTTTGCAGTATGGTGCTATTAACACGGGGAGCTGGGCAGCGCTATTTACAAGGGGGGCTGTGTGGAGCTATTTACAAGGGGGCAGTGTGGTGCTATTTACAAGGGGGAGCTGTGTGGAGCTATCTACAGGGGGCACAAAGATGGGTTACTGATGGGGCACTATTATGTCAAGCACTGAGGGATCATTATTAACATCTGGGGCACTGTGGAATACGTGTTTGTTTAGCGGATGGGGTATAGGCGTGGAGGGTGCTGGAAAAGCGAGAAACCCACATGTCTGTGTGTCAAATTCTGCACAGATGAGTCGTGGCTGGAATAAGTCGTCACGGTGGTCTTGGCAGATGGAGAAAAAAGTGATCAGAGAAAACATCACCTAAGTTAGCGGGGGAAATCTACAAGCGGAGCGGTGATTGGTGAGTCACTCCTAGCACAGTGAACAGGCAATGATTTTGTAATTTAGGGGCATAGCTAGAGGGGGCAGGCAGGGCATGTGCCCCGGGCACAACTTAGAGGGGGGCACCAGCGGCACCCCCTCCTGCACCATAATTGTACCTGCGTCTATAGGACCCAGGTACAATTAAAAGCAATGAATGTCCGGGTACATTCCGTGCCCGGCCATTCAGCGCCTTTCTACAAGTGAAGCGGCGCGATACTTTGCGCTGCTTGCGTCATTGAAGGGTGCTGACTGACAGGGAAAGTCATTGTGCCCTGCCATCAGCACCTTTCATAGACGCTTCGTTCAACCCCAGGAGACCTGCGCAGAAGAGAGCAGGTCTCCATTGCTGACGGACGGCGTGGGAATGGGATTAGGGTGAGTTTGAATAGTTTGTTATTTTATCATAATAAAAAAGTGTGTGGCTTTATCTACAGGGGGGGCTTTATCTACAGGGGGGGCTTTATCTACGGGGGACTTTATCTACCGGGGGGCTTTATCTACAGGGGGGCTTTATCTACGGGGGGCTTTATCTAAAGGGGGGCTTTATCTACGGGGGGCTTTATCTATGGGGGGGCTATATCTACAGGGGGCTATATATAGGGGTGGGCTATCTGTGGGGCACTATATACAGGGGTGGGCTATATCTACAGGGGGGCTATATATAGGGGTGGGCTATCTGTGGAGCAGGGGTGGGCTATCTGTGGAGCACTATATACAGGGGTGGGCTAGATCTACAGGGGGCTATATACAGGTGTGGGCTAGCTATGGAGCACTGTATACAGGGATGGGCTATATCTACAGGGGGCTATATACAGGGGTGGGCTATCTGTGGAGCACTATATACAGGCATGGGCTATATCTACAGGGGGGTTATATACAGGGGTGGGCTATCTGTGGAGTACTATATACATGGGTGGACTATATGTGGAGCACCATATACAGGGGTGGGCTATATCTACAGGGGGCTATATACAGGGGTGGGCTATCTGTGGAGCACTAAAGGGGGAGCTATTTGTGGGACACTATGTACAGGGGTGGACTCTATGGCAGGCACTATCTACAGGGGGCACGGTGTATGCGGGGGACACAGTGTATGGTGCTATTATAATTAGAGGTGCAGCGTATGCTGCTATTATTTTTAGGGGCGTAGTGTGTGGTATTATGACAGCTTTATCTTTGTTTATAGGTATAGAAATGTTGGAAAAGTGAGAAGCTGAAGACATCTGAGCGGAAAACTGCAGAAATGGGCTGTGACCGGGAGAAGTCATCATAGAGGTCTGGATTGGATAGAGAAAAAGAACTAGAATCTGAGACGTCACCGGTGAGTCACCTAATGTAAATGTTTATTCTGCCTCTAATCAGTAATGTAGTCACTGTATGATCTGCAGCGAGATGATTGATGGTATGATTATGATATGATTTATTTTTTGTGAAACAGCATCTCCCAGCATATCTTTACCATTGTTTGGGCCATGCTGGGAGCTGGAAGCAAATTAGTGCAAACCTATATGGCAGGGGTTGCACTAAATTGAGCTGTATTTGTGTTGGTGTTGTATTTATGTACTGAGCACTATTCTGGTGTTGTGTATATAAATTTATTGCTTGTAAAATGTACAAATGTTTTTATGCTCGAGTTACATAAAAAGAAATGTGAACATACCCTAAACCTACATGCACACATTGCGTATTTTGCTCTGGAAAATATGCAGCACAACCGCAGGAAACCACAAGAAATTTGCAGGAAAAAAATGCACCCCCGTATTCATGCTGAGGGTTTTGCTGCGTATTTCTCCAAAACTAGGGAGATAGAATTTTTAAGCAGAATTGCGGGATAAATTGACATGCCGTGGTTTAAAAAATACGCACCACGGGTCAATTTACGTCCCGAAAAATACTGCAGCGTGGACATGAGATTCCCTTGAATCTCATTGCCTATGCTGGTACTGTATTACGCTGCGGGTTTGCCGCATCGTGTGCATTGACCTTGAGGGCACGTTCACACGTGGCGGAATTGCTGTGGAATTCCGCTGCGGACAGTCCGCACTGGAAATCCGCAGCAGACAGTCTGTCCATTGGTTTCCACACCTTTTTAGTTATCTTCGCACAGACGTTGCGGACAACTCCGCTGGGGACCATAGGCTGCGGTGCGGAATTTGGTGTCCGCAGCATACACTGGCTGTTGCGGACTTGATGCGTACTTGTGGCATAATTTCTCCATTGACTTTAATGGAGTTGCAAAATTACGCAATGAAATCCGCAGAAGTTATGTTGTGTTGCGTTGCGGATTGCTTTCACGAGCAGGATATTTCATCATTCTGGCTGGACCTGTATTTCGAGGTCTATAGCCACACTGAGATGGAATATTTTAAAAGAGAGCAGGATGTACACTTCACCTGAATCCGCAACGACTAATCCGCAGCATTTTACTTCACATTTTAGGCAAAGGTGCAACGGAATCTGCAACGCAGATTATGTGCGACATTGATGCGGACAGTGTCTGCAGAATTCAGCCACGTCTGAACATGCCCTAAATGTGCCCATGGTTCAGCCCAATAGCATCCAAAAATGTAGAAAAAAAAAAAAGAAATCTGGTAACATTTAGGGTATGTTCACACGGCCAAATTTCAGACGTATACGAGGCGTATTATGCCTCGTTTTACGTCTGAAAATAGGGCTACAATACGTCGGCAAACATCTGCCCATTCATTTGAATGGGTTTGCCGACGTACTGTGCAGACGACCTGTTATTTACGCGTCGTCGTTTGACAGCTGTCAAACGACGACTCGTAAAAATACAGCCTCGTCAAAAGAAGTGCAGGACACTTCTTTCAGACGTTTTTGGAGCTGTTTTCTCATAGACTCCAATGAAAACAGCTCCAAAAACGAGTTGGTAAAAAAATGAGTTGGTAAAAATGCGAGTTGGTAAAAAACGTCTGAAAAGCAGGGTCTGTTTTCCCTTGAAAACAGCTCTGGATTTTCAGACGTTTTGGTTGACTACGTGTGAACATACCCTAAAGCACGTAAGAAGATGCCCATAACTAACATGGAATCAACTATGCTCTAAATCAGGAGTCTCAAACACGTTACCCACGGGCCGCATGCAGCCCCTGTGACTGTCACCTGCGGCCCACGGGGAGAGCAGACGGAAGGTGGAGCGCACCATCATTGTAATGTCTATGACCGCGGACCGTCGTTCAGACTTACCCTCTGACGACCCCAACCAGGGAGACGCCAGAACTCACTTCCGGGTTCTGAGACTGCTTCCCGCAGGGCGCGCGCACCCGTGCGTGCACGGCCTTGAAGTGCCAGTACGCGTCCAGTTATTAATAATCAGTAATTAGCCCAGAATGCTGCTGGACTATAAAAAGGGCTCTGCCTACTTGTTACTTGCCTGAGTGTTGTTGTAAACCTAAAGTTTGTCTTGCAAATGGTCTTCCAGTTTTTTTTAGTTCCTAGTGTTACCCGTTCCTGCTGCCTGTACCCTGTATCCTGTGCTACCGTGACTCTGTGCCATCTACAGTGAAAGTCAAGTTGTGTCTTCCGCTGCATCTACTGCGCTATCTACAGTGAAAGTCAAGTTGTGTCTCTGCTACTGTCTACATTGCCTCAGGTACCCTTTCTGGACTATAGATATTGTTTTGTACCTAGTAGGCCAGCTGCTATCCCGCTACGTGTTACGGCCCTGTGGGTCCACACCCTGCGTTGTGACAGCACGCTCAGGACATGGACCCCACTGGTCAATTCAAGGGCCTGTCACCCTCCCAAGCTATGCAGGCAGAACTGCAGGATCTGCGAGCCTGACAGGATCAACTTCTTGTGGCAGTAAACTCCATGGCAAAGCAGCTAGGGGTGCTAGCTACTTCCTTCTCTGCTCCTATTCAAGCTCCTCCGATCGACCCTCCAGCTACACCTCCTGGCAGCTCCAGTTCAGATCCTCAGTTCTCACTGCAATTGCCACCTCGGTTCTAGGGAGACGCAAGTACGTGCAGGCGGTTTCTGAACCAATCCCACATCCACTTCACTCTGTACGCCAGAGCATTTCCTTCGGACGGAGCCAGGATTGCCTTCATTATGTCTTTACTTGCTGGCAAGGCCCTGGCGTGGGCTAATCCAAACTGGGAACGACAGGGACCCGAGACATCCAGGGGTTCGTGCAGTTATTCCTTACCGTATTTGTGGAGCCTGGAGGAGTCTCGTTGGCAGCCACTGCTATCTTTAACCTTCGACCAGGAGGACACCTTCGTGGGCGAATACACTATCCAGTTCCGGACCCTGGCACGAGAACTGTCCTGGAACAATGAGGCCTTGGTAGCATCCTTCTGGCATGGCCTAGAGATCAAGGCCGAACTTGCTGCTCGAGATCTACCAGCTGCCTTGGATGACCTGATTCTACTTGCTACTCGAGTGGACATAAGGCTCAGAGAGAGATCCCAAGAGGTTCAACAGAAGAGACAGCTTCCTAGACTGATGCCCAACTTCCAGGAACCCCTCTTGCCTTCTTTCCAGAGAGGTTCGAAAGGCAAGACTGTGGTATGTGGCTACTATTCCAAGCTGTTTTCTCCCACATTCGATTGGGGATCGGGAGTTACTGGCCATCAAGCTGGCCCTGCAGGAGTGGAGACACCTACTGGAAGGTGCAGCTCATCCAATCCTGGTCTTCACGGACCACAAGAACTTGACCTATCTACAGACGGCTCAACGGCTGAATCCTCGTCAAGCCAGGTGGTCGTTGTTCTTTGCTCAGTTCCGTTTCGAACTCCACTACCGACCTGCCGACAAGAATGTGTGGGCCGATGCCTTGTCTATGTTGTTTGAAACAGAGGACACTGTGGAGTCCTCACAGAATATTATTGATTCTTCCTTCATCTTTTCTGTTAACCCTCTGCCAGTTAGAGACATTCCTCCGGGAAGGACTTTTGTACGTCTGGCAGAGAGAGGAAGAATCCTTCACTGGGGTCACAGATCCAACCTGGCAGGTAATGCGGGTGCCTGTAAGACACGAGACCTAATTGCCCGTCAGTTCTGGTGGCCCACCCTGCCCAAAGATGTCATGGACTTTGTCTCCTCCTGTACGGTGTGCACAGCAAACAAAGTTGCCTACTCCAGACCAGCCGGTCTGCCCCAGCCACTGCCTGTGCCCGATGCCCCCTGGCAGCATGTTGCTATGGACTTTGTCACAGATCTGCCTCTCTCGGCGGGATGCAGTGTGATCTGGGTGGTGGTGGATCGATTTTCTAAAATGGCTCATTTTGTTCCCCTGACTGGCTTGCCTTCTGCTGCTTGACTGGCCGACCTCTTCATTCAACACATCTTCCCTTCCGTCTGCACGGCTTGCCTCTGAATATTGTCTCGGATCGAGGGGTTCAGTTCTCCTCGAAAGTTCTGGAGAGCACTCTGCGGTCTCCTCGGTGTAAAGTTGGACTCTCCTCGGCTTATCATCCTCAGTCCAATGGATAAGTTGAAAGTGTTAACCAGATTATGGAGAACTATCTGCGGCACTTTGTCTCCAGATGGCATGTTGACTGGGTGCAGCTGCTCCCGTGAGCTGAGTTCTCCTATAATAACCATACCAATGAGTCCACCACCTCCAGTCCGTTCTTCATCGTCTACGGCAAACATCCTCATATACCTCTTCCTGTCTCTACTATGTCCCAGGTGCCTGGCTCTACCTTCAGGGGGATATGGCAATAAACCTGAAAAAGAAGAAAAGTCACGACCAAGTATTTGCAAAATTACAAACAATCTTTATTTCAGTCAAAAATACACAGAAAAAACACATTACAACTATACACAGTAAAAAGAATGAACCCTCATAAAGATATGGAATCCGAACATGAAAGCAGCCTGGTCCCCCAGATGTTAAAATGGTCAAAAGATCCCACAAAAAGCATCAATCAATATTTTTAGGCAGGTGCTAAGCATAGTACATTTGCACAGATAGATACCTAATAAAATACATGCAAAGTGCAGTCATAGGCAAACTAATAAGCAGTATACCTACACCTACGTAGTGGAAAATGAGCAGGAGATCAGGACCGGGAGGGGAGACCGCTGCCAGACCCGACGCGCGTTTCGCTGGTGCTTCGTCATCACCCCTGTCTTCCAGGAATATCTGGCTGAGGGTGCCGTCTTGCAAGTTTGCTCCCAGGTTCCTCGGACCCTTCGAGATTCTGCTACAAATCAATCCTGTGTCTTACAAGCTTCGGCTGCCTCCTACCCTCAAGATCCCAAACTCCTTCCATGTCTCCTTGCTGAAGCCCGTGGTCCTGAACCGCTACTCCAGGACTCCTATTTCTGCAGTGGCTCCTGGCGGCTCGTCAGGGACTTTCGAAGTGAGGGAGACCCTGGCCATCAAGAAGGTGGGAGGAAGGACGTTATATTTGGTGGATTGAAGGGGATTTGGTCCAGAGGAGAGGACTTGGGAGCCGGAGGAGAACATTGATGCCCCTGTCCTCGTGAAGAGATTCCTTTCCAGCTCTGGCCCCAAGAAGAAGGGGCGTAAGAGGGGGGGATACTGTAACGTCTATTGCTGCGGACCGTCGTTCAAACTTACCCTCTGATGACCCCGGCCATATACGTCTGTGTTCTCGGTGGCATCTCCCTCCAGGGAGACACTGGCACTCTCTTCTGGGAGACTGTTTCCTGCGCGTGCACGGCCTTAAAGGGCCAGTACGCGTCCAGTTGTTAATAATCAGTAATTAGTCCAGAATGCTGCTGGACTATAAAAAGGGTTCTGCCCACTTGATCCTTGCCTGAACGTTGTTGTATACCTAAAGTTTGTCTTGCAAATGGTCTCCCAGTGCTTTCCAGTTCCCAGTGTTACCTATACCTGCCGCCTGTACCCTGTATCCCGTGCTACCGTGCCTCTGTGCCATCTACAGTGAAAGTCAAGTCGTGTTTTCCGCTGCATCTACTGTGCCATCTACAGTGAAAGTCAAGTTATGTCTCCGATACTGTCTACATTGCCTCAGGTACCCTTTCTGGACTATAGACATTGTTTTGTACCTAGTTGGTCAGCTGCTATCCTGCTACGTGGTACGGCCCAGTGGGTCCACACCCCGCCTCGTGACATTCATGACGTCAGTTATTTTACCGCGCTGCCGACGCATTGGTGGTAGGTGAGCAGTGGCCCGACAGTTCCCTGTACTGCAACCCCCCTGTAGATAGTGCTCCACACACCCCACTTTTGACAGCGCTACACACCCCTTCCATGTAGGTAGCTCCATTGGGGCTCCCTCCTCAACCGGAATCCCTGGCCAGAGCAATGCCGGAGATTCTGGCCAGAGATTACGCTCCTAGAGGTAGCCGCTGTCGTCACTGTCCATATATGATAATTCCAAGCGAAATGGACGTCACTCTAGTTTCAGGAATGGTGCTCGAGGAAAGGAAATACTCCAACAATATTGTATGAACAAAATCCCGGCACTCACTGGATCAAATTTATTTTCTATTTTTTTCAAACAAGATGCTTTTCGGCTTTCTTGCCATTCTCAATTGTACATACATATAATAGAATGGACATTTTAAATATACTATACCAGAAAGCCGAAACGCGTCTTGTTTGAAAAATAGAAAAACAACTATTTGATTCAGTGAGTGCTGGCCATTTGTTCATACAATACTGTCCATATATGGACAGTGATGACATGGTTCCTCCAGCAGAGAAATTCTTGTCAGAGTGTCGGCAATGCTCTGGTCGTTGATTCCGTTCAAGGAGTGAGCCCCAATGGAGCAACCTACATGGAGGGGGTGTGTAGTGCTGTCAACAGGGTGGTGTGTGTGTGTGCAGCACTATCTACGGCAGAGAAATCCAAGACCAATGCGTCGGCAATGCTTTGGCTGGGGATTCCACTCCTATAGGGATATGGTACTATCTATAAGGTGTGTGTGTCATTATCTATAAAGAGGTGTATGGCAATATCTACAAATGGGTGTGTGGCAATATCTACAAAGTGGTTGTTTGGCAACATCTACAAAGGGGTTGTGTGGCAATATCTACAGAGAGTAATGTGGCAGTATCTAAGGAGGGTACTGGGGCAGTATCTACAGAAGGCACTGTGGCATTATCTACAGAGGGCACTGTGGCAGTATCTACAGAGGGCACTGTGGCAGTATCTAAAGAGTGCACTGGGGCAGTATCTACAGAGGGCACTGGGGCAATATCTACAGAGGGCACTGGGGCAATATCTACTGGGGCAATATCTACAGAGGTCACTGTGGCATTATCTACAGAGGGCATTGTGGCAGTATCTACAGAGGGCACTGTGGCAGTATGTACAGAGGGCACTGTGGCAGTATCTACAGAGGGCACTGGGGCAGTAGCTACAGAGGGCACTATTTGCAGTCTGCAGAGGGCACTGTGGCATTATCTACAGAGGGCACTGCGGTACTATCTATAGAGGGCATCATGGAAATATCTACATAGGACACTGTGGCAGTATCTACAGATAGCACTGTGGCATAATTTACAGAGAGCACTGGGGCACTATCTATAGAGGGCACCATGGCATTATCTACAGAGGGCACTGGGGCACTATCTACAGAGGGCACTGGGGCATTATCTACAGAGGGCACTGTGGCAGTATCTACAGTGGGCACTGTGGCAGTATCTAAAAATGGGCTGTCCAATATTGACATTCTTGTGTCTGCCAAATGCTGCCAACTGAGCAGCCAGACTGCATTTAGCAACACTTGATAATTTGATTGTTAAAATATGCACGTGAAGTAAACTTGCAAATTTCCGGTAAGTTTAAAGCTAGTGGTATTATTATAGTAATGTAGTATTGTTATAGTAATGTAGTATAAGGACATGTTCACACGTGGCGGAATTGCTGTGGAATTCCGCTGAGGACAGTCCGCACTGGAAATCCGCAGCAGACAGTCTGTTCATTGGTTTCCACACCTTTTTAGTTATCTTCGTGAGACCTTGCTGACAACTCTACTGCGGACCATAGGCTGCGGTGCGGAATTTGGTGTCTGCAGCATACACTGGCTGTTGCGGACTCGATGCGTACTTGTGGCGGAATCTCTCCATTGACTTCAATCGAGTTGCAAAATTACGCAATGAAATCCGCAGATGTTATGTATGTTGTGTTGCAGATTGCTTTCACGAACAGGATATTTCATCATTCTGGCAGGACCTATGTATTTTGAGGTCTATAGCCAGACTGAGATGGAATATTTTAAAAGAGAGCAGGATGTACTCTTCACCTGAATCCGCAACGACTAATCCGCAGCATTTTACTTCACTTTTTAGGCAAAGGCACAACGGAATCTGCAACGCAGATTATGTGCGGCATTGATGCAGACAATGTCTGCAGAATTCTGCCACGTCTGAACATACTCTTATCGATAGTAATGTAGTATTGTTACAGTAATGTAGTATTATTATAGTAATGTAGTATTAAAGTAATGTAGTATTATTATAGTAATGTAGTATTGTTATAGTAATGTAGTATTATAGTAATGTAGTATTGTTATAGTAATGTAGTATTATTATAGTAATGTAGTATTGTTATAGTAATGTAGTATTTTATTATAGTAATGTAATATTATTATAGTATTGTAGTATTATTATAGTAATGTAGTATTGTAATTATGGTAAGGTAGTATTATAGTAATGTAGTATTATAGTAATGTAGTATTATTATAGTAATGTATTATTATAGTAATGTAGTATTATTAAAGTAATATAGTATTGTTATAGTAATGTAGTATTGTTATTACAGTAATGTAGTATTATAGTAATGTAGTATTCTTATTATAGTACTGTAGTATTATAGTAATGTAGTATTGTTATTATAGTAATGTAGTATTATAGTAATGTAGTATTGTTATTATAGTAATGTTTTATTATTATAGTAATGTAGTATTGTTATAGTAATGTAGTATTTTATTATAGTAATGTAATATTATTATAGTAATGTAGTATTATTATAGTAATGTAGTATTTTATTATAGTAATGTAATATTATTGTAGTAATGTAGTTTTATTATAGTAATGTAGTATTGTTATTATAGTAATGTAGTATTGTTATAGTAATGTAGTCTTTTATTATAGCAATGTAATATCATAGTAATGTAGTATTATAGTAATATACTATTTTTATAGTAGTTTTAATAACTAATTGATTAACAATAATTTTGTATTGTATTAAATTTGAAAGTAACGCGGCCCGTCAACTTCAAATTTATGTGGGGCCCATTTACCCAGTCGAGTTTGAGACCCCTGATCTAAATGATGTTTGTAATACTGTTATTGGATTGTTTTAATAGATAAAGTGTGAAAGATATAGATAATATGTTTACATGTGACATCTGTGGCTAGAGTAAATAGGCGCTGTCAACTGAAGGAATTGGAGGACTATTTAAACCACAGGACTGGCCCATAGGAAATGCAGTGTCAATATTTAACACGGTTAATAAAAAAAATGTTTCGTTTAACCTCTATTGTGGGTAAAATATTTGATGGTTTTCTAATAGATGTTATCATGAAGTATCTAAATGAGAATACAGGTGTAACTTCATATCAACATGGGTTTATAAGGGATTGGTCCTGTTAAAATAATCTGATCAGCTTCTATGAGGCGGTAAGTTCTAGACTGGACATGGGTAAAGCTGTGGATGTTGTATATCGAGACTTTTCAAAGGCATTTGATACTGTACTTGTCAGGAGGGTGAATTAAGTGTTCCCTTTCCCCAAATACAGCCTGCGGACTGTAGTCCATAGGCTGGTTTAAAGGTTGAGTCAGAACACTAAAGACCTGTTAGTATAACCTCTACTGTAGGTAAAAAAAAAAGTAATGATATCCTGGAGTATCTAAATGAAAACAACCTTATAATACAGCATCAACATGGGATTATGATGGGGAAAATATGACTGTTTTGGGCCCCTATATGAGAGTGAATGAGTGCACAGCGTGGAGTACAAGTGTGATAGGAGACTTGGGTAGGGTCTAGAGACCTGTTGATTTAAGTGCCTTTTGGGGTGTGTTTCAGTAAAGCTACCTACTGCTAATGATCCTGGGTTGGAGCTATTGGAGGACATGGGGCCTTGGAAATTTGGGCCGAAAGGAGGAGATTGATGTTTGACAGAAAGGAAGATTTATGCTTGACAGAAAGGCGGGAAAGCTGTGAAGGAAGCGGAAGGTTGTGTAAAGTAATACAGCCTGGAAGTAGTCTCTGGAAGAGAAATAGAAACAGGCAACTGTAAATAGTTATTGTTGATTTGTGCTTATCTGTTTAGGTATTTTAATAACAATCAATTAAATGTTGTGACCATTGAGCTTTCTGTGCCTCTTAAAGAGAAAATTACCATATGATTGTGTGCTACTGTTATAACAGTTCATTAAAATAACTTGTTCAACATTCATTTGGTGTGCAATTGTGTTTCTTTTAAAGGATTGAGTAAACCAGTCGAGTAAACTCCACGTTACATGCCGCATGTGTGTAAGTGGGTAAGTAACTGGCTCAGTGATTGAAAACAGAGGGTGGTTATTAACCCCTTCCAGACCGCCTACCGTCTTTTGACGCCAGGCGGTGCAGGTCCCCAGTCTACAAAGAAGTCTTTTGGTGTTGCTGTAGATCATCCTCTAAGCAGGAGCTGTAATGAACAGCTCCTGATCTCAGAGCAGTCTCCTGAACACAGCTGGGGTCAGAAAACATTCGCACCCCAGCTATTTAACACTTTGATTGCCGCGGTCCGTGACCGCGGCATGATCAAAGGGAATTCCCCTCTTTGATCGCATCACCGGATCTCCGGTGATGCGATCAAAGACCGGGGAATCCCTCTGCAGTCAGCCCTAGGGACCTACAAAGGACCCCAGGGCTGTCTGTTCCGTTTGCCTGCTTATCGGGCACACTATGTGCTGCCCTAACAGCAGCCTGTGTCATAGTGACATAGTGTAATGTATTAGCATACAGGAGTATGCTAATACATTATTAGTAAAAAATAAAGTAATAAGCAAAGTTATCCCTTATTGGGATTTTAAAAAAAAATAACAAAAAAAGTACCAAAAAAGTCATTATTTTGCATAAAATATATTTTATTGCCCCAACATTACATAAAAACTAAAAAATCTATACATATTAGATATCTACATGACCGTAATAACCTGAAGAATTAATTTAATTAGTTATTTAGCATGAAACATGAATGGGATAAAAAATAAACAAGAAAAACAATGCAGAGAATCGCTTTTTCCTATATTCACGGCGTAAAATAAAAAAAAACTGTGGGGAAAAAAATACTATTTCTCTTGCATAAAACAAGGCCTCATACAGCCACGTCAATGGAAAAATAAAAAAGTTATGGCTGCTAAAAGGCAGAGAGGCAAAACCAGAAAAAAATAGCTGGTCATTAAGGTCTTTTCATTATAGAAACATAATCAGATTGAGCCACACTTACCAGTGGGGTACAGGAATATTGAGCCCCCTTCATTTAATATGCTTATTAATAACTACAGATAAACAAATTCAGTCCGAATTTCACGAAAGTTTCGTAATTTGCAAAAGTTGAAACTTATGGAGTACACAGAGTATGAATTGCGGCAAAATAGCAGTTGCTGGCTGCCATTTGCAGATTAGAATAAGAATCACATGATCGCTAATGGCCTTCCCAATTATGCCTTGCAGGCAGCCTTTCCAAAATGCCCTGTATTTATCCCTCCCTCTAGCACAGCAAAACATAAGAGATGACATCATTATTGCTGCCTTTTAACCCCTTCCCTCTTTGGCCACTTTTGACCTTCCTTACAGACTCATTTTTCAAATCTGTCTCAATTTATGTGGTAATAACTTTGGAATGCTTTAACCTAATCAAGCAATTCTGAGATTATTTTCTCGTGACACATTGGACTTTATGTTACTGGTTAAATTTGTTTGATACATTCAGTATTTAATTGTGAAAAACACCAAAATTTTGTGAAAAATTTAAAAAATTTGCATTTTTATAAATGTAAATGTATCTGCTTGTAAGACAGATAGTTATACTGCACAAAATAGTTGCTAATTAATATTTTCTATATGTCTACTTTAGATTGGCATTGTTTTAGGAATATACTTTTATTTTTGTGGGACATTACAAGGCTTAGAACTTTAGCAGCAATTTCTCACATTTTCAAGAAATTTTCAAAAGCCTATTTTCATAGGGACCAGTTCAGTTGGGAAGTGGCTTTCAGGGGCCCATACAATACAAACCCCCATAAATCGCCCCATTTAAAAAAAACTTCACCCCTCTATGCATTCAAAACAGCATTTAGAACGTTTCTTAACACTTTAGGCGTTTCACAAGAATTAAAGCAAAGTAGGGATCAAATTTGTATCTACCAAAACGCTACCAATAAAAACTATAGCATGTCCTGCAAAAAAATAAGACGTCACATCGCCAGAAAATCAAAAAGTTAGGACACAAAATTCTTTTTTTTTTTTAACAAATTGTTTTTTCTTTGTAAAAGTAGTAAAATATAAAAAAAAAACAGATATAAAGTTGTCAGCAAAGTAATTGAATTGACGAGCAGAATAAGTAAAGTTTATGTTTTTACCGCACTGGGAAAGCCGTAAAATGAAACCCAAAAAACAATGAAAACGTGTGAAAATGAAAAAAATTAAAATGAAAAACCCGTTTTGCAAGGGTTCCGTCGTTTTGACGGGATGAATATCATAGTCGACTATTAATACTGTGAATACAACGGAACCCTTCCACAACTGAGACAAACGGAAGCCATTGGCACCGGTTCCATCACCATTGAAATCAATGGTGATGGAAACAGAAACCTATGGGTTCCGTTTGTCAGTCAGAGCTCTATTCTGAACGGATATGTGAACGAAGCCTTACATTTGAATGTATTACATTTCCTTTTCCACAGAATGCAAAGTGTAAATTTTTCCTCACAAATTCAAATAACTACATGTGATTTTGACATGATGATGTGTCATCTGTCTTCAAAAATATATTTCATGGTAGATTATTTATAGTCTGCAATTAAATTACACCTACATCTGTCACTCAACATTAACTAAACTGCACTCTGATGATAGTTGTTAGTCGCTGCATTAAATCAAATATTGTGCAAGCTATTTAACCATAACCAAAATCTAAGATCTTTATACTCTGTGAATTATTTATCACTTCATTTGTTTGAGAATATCGAAAGCAGAATGGGAAACATATTTTTAGATACAATTTTAAATGATTTTGAAACAATTTCAATGATTCAGGAAACGTCCATACACCTCCTCAAATTTACTAATCTGCATTGTTAGTAGCCAGAAATTTGCAAGATATTAGAGAGGTTTTCCAGGATAAAAAAATTATTAACATCTTTCCTTTTCCGTAAATCTTCTATTTAATGATCTTCAGTTTCTGATCCTATTTTTTTTTCTAGCTCATTTCTACAATAGCCTCTCTCAACAAATTTATCAGTAATTATCGTTTTGTGTTTTCGATATTTTGTGTCTTCAATACAGATATGTCTGGTCCTGATGTATTGGTCTTTTGGCATACCTTTAAATGTTTGGGGGGCATGAGCGCTATCTCTTCTCAATAGGTTATTCCTGTCTGTTGGTTTGTAAAACAAGGTTGTCGTCAAACGATTGTTTGTTGTTTTATTTTTATTTTTCCATTTTAACGTCAAGGTAGTGTATACTTTCAAGATTATATTCAATAGGAAATTGGATCAGATTATGGCAATTATTAATGTATGACATAAATTAATCTAAGTCCTCTTTACTACCTTCCCATAATAAGAAAACGTCATCCACATATCTTAGCTAGAGATGAGCGAACCGGGACAACCGAACCCGGTTTCGGTCCGAACTTCCGGAAAAGTTCGGTTCGCAGCGAATCCGAACTTCACCGGGTTCGGCCGTACCCGTTTTGACCGAACCCGGCTACATTTTGGCGCCTGCCACATGTTACATCTAAAATGGAGGATTTCACAAGATCACCTGACATCAGGCTACCCCATAATGCCTTGCAAACAGCTCTCCCAGCCAATCGGGAGGCAGCATAGGGGCGGGCTCAAGCCTGCAATAAAAGTCTATGCACGGAGCTCAGCGGCCATTTTACAGACAGGAGCTGTAGGGATAGCATCTTTGTGCAGTAAGGGAAAGCTTTAGGAATCTAAAAGGCAGGAATCCAGCAATCGAAGGGGCTCATCCACTACTCACTACTCAGCCAGTGTGTGAATACGCTTTTATAAGGGGCACATCCCCATTGCATCCAACTTGCAATGCAGGCAGGCTTTGTAGTACTAAAACGCCCAGCATTCCCTGAGTGCACTGCAGCATGGCTGATAGAAATTCTCATTCATTGCCATTTGCCAAGCCAGTGTCAGTGTGTGAATGCGCTTTTAGAAGGGTCTCATCCCCGGCTGTTAACAGAACAAACAAATAACAATACAACTTGCAGAACAGGCAGCCTTTGTAGTAGTGGTAGTAGTACTACAAGGCCCAGCATTCCCTGAGTGCACTGCGGCGTGGCTGATAGAAATTCTCATTCATTGCCATTTGCCAAGCCAGTGTCAGTGTGTGAATACGCTTTTAGAAGGGGCTCATCCCCGGCCGTTAACAGAACAAACAAATAACAATACAACTTGTAATACAGGCAGCCTTTGTAGTAGTGGTAGTAGTACTACAAGGCCCAGCATTCCCTGAGTGCACTGCGGCGTGGCTGATAGAAATTCTCATTCATTGCCATTTGCCAAGCCAGTGTCAGTGTGTGAATACGCTTTTAGAAGGGGCTCATCCCCGGCCGTTAACAGAACAAACAAATAACAATACAACTTGCAATACAGGCAGGCTTTGTAGTAGTGGTAGTAGTACTACAAGGTCCAGCATTCCCTGAGTGCACTGCGGCGTGGCTGATAGAAATTCTCATTCATTGCCATTTGCCAAGCCAGTGTCAGTGTGTGAATACGCTTTTAGAAGGGGCTCATCCCCGGCCGTTAACAGAACAAACAAATAACAATACAACTTGCAATACAGGCAGCCTTTGTAGTAGTGGTAGTAGTACTACAAGGTCCAGCATTCCCTGAGTGCACTGCGGCGTGGCTGATAGAAATTCTCATTCATTGCCATTTGCCAAGCCAGTGTCAGTGTGTGAATACGCTTTTAGAAGGGGCTCATCCCCGGCCGTTAACAGAACAAACAAATAACACTACAACTTGCAATACAGGCAGTCTTTGTAGTAGACGTAGTAGTACTACAAGGCCCAGCATTCCCTGAGTGCACTGCGGCGTGGCTGATAGAAATTCTCATTCATTGCCATTTGCCAAGCCAGTGTCAGTGTATGAATACGCTTTTAGAAGGGGCTCATCCCCGGCCGTTAACAGAACAAACAAATAACAATACAACTTGCAATACAGGCAGTCTTTGTAGTAGACGTAGTAGTACTACAAGGCCCAGCATTCCCTGAGTGCACTGCGGCGTGGCTGATAGAAATTCTCATTCATTGCCATTTGCCAAGCCAGTGTCAGTGTGTGAATACGCTTTTAGAAGGGGCTCATCCCCGGCCGTTAACAGAACAAACAAATAACAATACAACTTGCAGAACAGGCAGCGTTTGTAGTAGTGGTAGTAGTACTACAAGGCCCAGCATTCCCTGAGTGCACTGCGGCGTGGCTGATAGAAATTCTCATTCATTGCCATTTGCCAAGCCAGTGTCAGTGTGTGAATACGCTTTTAGAAGGGGCTCATCCCCGGCCGTTAACAGAACAAACAAATAACAATACAACTTGTAATACAGGCAGCCTTTGTAGTAGTGGTAGTAGTACTACAAGGCCCAGCATTCCCTGAGTGCACTGCGGCGTGGCTGATAGAAATTCTCATTCATTGCCATTTGCCAAGCCAGTGTCAGTGTGTGAATACGCTTTTAGAAGGGGCTCATCCCCGGCCGTTAACAGAACAAACAAATAACAATACAACTTGCAATACAGGCAGCCTTTGTAGTAGTGGTAGTAGTACTACAAGGTCCAGCATTCCCTGAGTGCACTGCGGCGTGGCTGATAGAAATTCTCATTCATTGCCATTTGCCAAGCCAGTGTCAGTGTGTGAATACGCTTTTAGAAGGGGCTCATCCCCGGCCGTTAACAGAACAAACAAATAACAATACAACTTGCAATACAGGCAGCCTTTGTAGTAGTGGTAGTAGTACTACAAGGCCCAGCATTCCCTGAGTGCACTGCGGCGTGGCTGACAGAAATTCTCATTCATTGCCATTTGCCAAGCCAGTGTCAGTGTGTGAATACACTTTTTAGAAGGGGCTCATCCCCCAGGTTTTGATTCAACTTGTTGCACTCCAGCAGTGAAATGTCTGGGAAAAAAAAGGTTGTGAAAGGACGGGGTAGAGGAAAAAACATCCATGCCGTCTCCTCTTCCAGTCCAAATGTTGGATCTGTTGGTGCCAGACCCAGTACCAGCATTTGTGGCACAAGACATGTGCCCAGTTCCACTAGTAGCAGCTGCCATGTGCCTGCTGGTAGTAGTAGTAGCAGTATCAGCAAGCCAGACTTGTCCATCTCCTCCGGTGGGCGGGTTACTTTAGACAATACGGCCATTGTGGACTGGTTGGCTGGCTCGCGGTCATCTCAGCAGGAAGACTCTGACGATCTGGCTTCAAGCCAGGTTTCGTTGGATTCCAGATCCTCTACAGTTCCTTGGCACGGTGACAGTAGTAATATAGGTATTTCTAGCGTTTCCATTCCATCATCTATGTCTTCGCTCCCCCTTCCTAGCGGGAAGCCATCTTTCCTGAGAGTCCTAAGCGACATCTCCTCGGGTGCGAAGGAAGATACTGAACAACATAGTGATGATGATGATTTGTTTTCCGCGAGTCAGCCAACGGAGTGTGTTGCGGCGGTGGTGGAGGAGGAAGCGGTGTCCGAGACGCATAGCTGCGGTAGTGGGGGTGTTGGTGGTGGTAGCCGTGGTGGCAGACGCAGTAATGAGGGGGGGCATGGAGCCCGCCATGATGTCACATCACATTCACAACACAGTGACAGAAGTGGCGGGGATGATGAGGAAGGCTATGATGATGATGTTGTTTTAGACAGGACGTGGGAACCAGGTGACGAGGTGATGACGGCGTCAGAGAAGGAGGGTAGTAGTGGCGGCACTGGCCGTGATAAACAGCCAAGCCGAGGTAGGGGCAGAAGTCAATCTGCAAAACGTTGCAGCGGTAGGGTCAGCTCAGGACTTTGTGACGGCGACATTGATGCTGGTGTAGGCTCCCGAAAAAAGCCTGCCAGACAAGGTGCAAGCTCGGGTGGTGGTGGTGGTGGACGTGGTACTACCTCTTTACGGTACTCTGCCGTGTGGCAATTTTTCTGTACCTTCCCGGAGGACGAAAACATGGCACAGTGCCGTATCTGCAAGCAGAAAGTAAGGCGTGGGCAGGGCAGCAATGTAGGAACTACCGCTCTACGTAAACACATGGAGCGGCATCACAAGGCCATGTGGGACAATCGACATGCCCCACCATCATGTACATCTAATGAAGACCCCTCTGCCGCTGCTGCTGCTGCTCCGAGTCCCTGTCATCTAAGTAGTAGCCAGGCCTTATACACCATGTCGTTGTCATCATCATCATCACTGTCATCTAGTGCTCCTCCTACGTCCCGTCAGTTATCCATTACGGAATCGTTGTCCAATAAACACAATACGGCCATGTGGGACAATCGACATGCCCCACCATCATGTACATCTAATGAAGACCCCTCTGCCGCTGCTGCTGCTGCTCCGAGTCCCTGTCATCTAAGTAGTAGCCAGGCCTTATCCACCATGTTGTTGTCATCATCATCATCACTGTCATCTAGTGCTCCTCCTACGTCCCGTCAGTTATCCATTACGGAATCGTTGTCCAATAAGCAACAATATATACCCAGTCATCTACTTGTCGTGCGGCTTAATTCACACCTGGCTAAGTTGTTGGTGGTGCAGTTGCTGCCGTACCACCTGGTCGACTCCGCCGGCTTCAAGCAATTGATGGCGTGCGCTCAGCCTAGGTGGCGAATACCTAGCCGACATTACTTCTCCAAAACATCTGTCCCTGCCTTGCACAAGCATGTGGAGGAAAAGGTGTGCCAATCCTTGCAATTATCCGTGTGCAGCAGGGTACATGCCACCGTCGACACGTGGAGCAGCAACTATGGGCAGGGACAGTACATGTCTTTCACGGCCCACTGGGTCAATATTTTGCAGTCCGATGCACCACCGCAGCAATGCCAGGCATTACCACCTCCACGCTTGTATCTTTCTGGTTCAACTCCGGACACCAGGCGCCTACCATCCTCCTCCTCCTCGTCTTCCTCCTTGGAGGTCTTCCCGTCCCCGAACAGGACACAGCGTATCTTCCACTCCTCCCTCCTCTTTTCATAGGTGCAAGGTGAAGCGCCACAACGCTGTCTTACACCTGCTGAGCCTGGGCGAGAAAAGCCACACAGGGCAGGAGCTGCTGCTGTGCATCAAGGAGGAAATCACATTCTGGCTGTCTCCTCTGAAACTCACACTGGGCAATGTTGTCTCTGATAACGGCAAGAACGTTGTGGCTGCACTGCGTCTAGGTCACCTGACACACGCTCCTTGCATTGCACATGTGATCAATCTGGTCATAACACGCTTCTTAAAGTCATATGTTGGTTTGAAGGGTGTGCTGGCCATGTCCAGGAGGGTTTGCGTTCACTTTAGACGTTCGTATGCATTTAAGCACGCCCTCCTGGACTTGCAGCGTCAAAACAATCTCCCAGAACACAGCCTGATTTGCGACGTTCCAACACACTGGAATTCCACCCTGCACATGTTGGACCGTCTGTACGAACAGCGGAAAGTTGTGAATGATTTCCTGATGCAGCAGACGGGCAGCGTTTGGAGCCAGTGTAATTTCGAGCTCAGGCACTGGCAGCTGGTTAGAGACGCATGTCGCGTTTTGAGGCCCTTTGAAGAGGCCACACGATTTGTGAGCAGTGACGCTAGCGGAATGAACGATGTTATGCCGCTGATATTCATTATGGAGCAAACGCTCACAGCGATGATTCAGCAAAGGATGGAGGAAGGATCACATCTGGCTATGGATGTTGAGGAGGAGGAGGAGGATGAGCATGAGGAAACAGGACCTGAAGAGGAGCTGGATTTGGAGATGGAATCACAGGAAGGGATAGGGGACGAGGCAGCCGCACAACATGACAGTGATGGTGGTGATGACGAGTCTGACAACGACCTTGATGATGGACAACCATGGCAGTATGGGGCGGAGATGGAACCAACCGGGCCCTCTGAAACGCTGGCCAGGATGGCGAGCTGTATGCTTCGTTACTTGCGCGCTGACTGTCGTATTGTTAGCATGAAGCAAAGAGATGAGTACTGGATAGCCACACTTTTAGACCCTCGGTATAAAGCCAGAATGGGGGAGTCTCTTGCGCCTTCCGAGAGGGAGGCAAAATTGGCTTATTATCGAGAGAAGCTATGCAGCCAGCTTGTCACGGCTTTCAAACGGCAAACACCTGCTGCAAGCATGTCTGACCGGGGGGGCCACTCTCCGCTCCCCACTGTCTCATCGTTCCACCGCCTCTGGCAGAGCTACCTTTGCAATAGGCGGCAGCAGCAGCAGCCAATTCAGTTTGGAAAATATGATGACAAAATTTTTACATCCAATACCCCGACCTGACACACATCGTAGTCACCAAAGGGATGTTCACCATCACCAGGTGCAGCACCTAAACAACCAGGTTCACTCGTACCTGGACTGTGCCCTTTCTCCGTCAGAAATGCTGATCCCAGACCCCATGGACTTCTGGGTCAGCAGATTGGATCATTGTCAAGAACTGGCCCAGTTTGCCATGGGTGTACTGTCTTGTCCACCCTCCAGTGTAGCGTCAGAGAGGGTATTCAGCGCGGCAGGGGGCTTCGTCACCCCTAAGCGAACAAGATTGTCCGCCAACAGCTTGGAAAATCTCACGTTTCTGAAAATGAATCAAGCGTGGATCGGTGAGGATTTTAAAACCCCTGTGCCACTGATTAGATCTGACATTGCTGCTGCTGCTGCCGCCTGCTACTGCCGCCTGCTACTACGGGATTCTGTCCTGTCCACTCTTTTTTTAATGTGCCGCTGTTGGTGCTGCTACTACTTCTACCACCAATCCACCCCCAGTGCCGTCTGCTACAAGCAGGCCTGCCCCACCACAGGGCTTTGTCCTGTGACTGTTGTCCAGTTTCTTTTTTTAATGTGCTGCTACTACTACTACCACCCTTGCTGTCTGTGTTGGCTACCTGTACTACCACCAATACACCTCCACTGCCGCCCGTCTGCTACAAGCAGGCCTGCCCCACCACAGGGCTTTGTCCTGTGACTGTTGTCCAGTCTCTTTTTTTAATGTGCTGCTACTACTACTACTACCACCCTTGCTGTTTGTGTTGGTGTTATGGCAGGAAGGAGGTGAAGGGAACAAGTGAGCCCTAATCTACCCACCGCCCTGTCTCTGCCTACTTGCAACGATCCGCCCTAGGCGACGGGGTACAACTTGGCGGCGGTCCCTACGCTGTCTAAGTGCAAGGGAATACAAACAGGGAACAAGCAAGGGAAGGGGCAGTAGCCCACGGAACGCCGCGAGGAAACGAAGCGGTGAATGAGCCAGTCAGGATAAGGATGTGGTGGAGTATACAAACGAGAGCACGGAGCAGGAAGCAAGCCAGGGGCAGAGCGAAGCAGGATAAACGGAACTGAAGCAAGCCAGAAGCACGGCAGAAGCAGGCTGGAGCAAGGCAGCAGTGGGGCCAGGAATCCAAGAAGAATAACAAGCAAAGAGGAAGAGAAAACGGCAGGTATAAATGGACAGGGGGCGGAGCTAACTCCGACTGACCAGGCCACGATAGGCTCTCCCACTCCTGAGCCTGCCACACTGATTGGTGGGAGCCGGTGTCAGTCTCAGAGGTCTGGCCTCAGGTGTCGACTGATTAATCCTGGGAGTATACCCAGACGTAGTGCCTGGCAGATCCTTTACAGTTGGCTACCTCTACTACCACCAATACACCTCTACTGCCGCCTGTCTGCTACAAGCAGGCCTGAGGCCTGCCCCACCACAGGGCTTTGTCCTGTGACTGTTGTCCAGTCTCTTTTTTTAATGTGCTGCTACTACTACTACCACCCCTGCTGTCTGTGTTGGCTACCTGTACTACCACCAATACACCTCCACTGCCGCCCGTCTGCTACAAGCAGGCCTGCCCGACCACAGGGCTTTGTCCTGTGACTGTTGTCCAGTCTCTTTTTTTTATGTGCTGCTACTACTACTACCACCCTTGCTGTCTGTGTTGGCTACCTGTACTACCACCAATACACCTCCACTGCCGCCCGTCTGCTACAAGCAGGCCTGCCCCACCACAGGGCTTTGTCCTGTGACTGTTGTCCAGTCTCTTTTTTTAATGTGCTGCTGCTACTACTACTACCACCCTTGCTGTCTGTGTTGGCTACCTCTACTACCACCAATACACCTCCACTGCCGCCTGTCTGCTACAAGCAGGCCTGAGGACTGCCCCACCACAGGGCTTTGTCCTGTGACTGTTGTCCAGTCTCTTTTTTTAATGTGCTGCTACTACTACTACCACCCTTGCTGTCTGTGTTGGCTACCTGTACTACCATCAATACACCTCCACTGCCGCCCGTCTGCTACAAGCAGGCCTGAGGCTTGCCCCACCACAGGGCTTTGTCCTGTGACTGTCCAGTGTCTTTTAATGTGCTGCTACTACTCACCCTTGCCAATAAAAAGGGTCAATTTTTGGAGGGCTTGTGAAAAGCCATTGCTTGTTGGCTTGTTGCTTTTACATCCATGTATGGAAGAACCCCGGCAGGCATCTGCCAATAAAAAGGGTCCATTTTTGGAGGGCTTGTGAAAAGCCATTGCTTGTTGGCTTGTTGCTTTTACATCCATGTATGGAAGAACCCCGGCAGGCATCTGCCAAAAAAAAGGGTCAATTTTTGGAGGGCTTGTGAAAAGCAATTGCTTGTTGCTTTTACATCCATGTATGGAAGAACCCCGGCAGGCATCTGCCAAAAAAAAGGGTACATTTTTGGAGGGCTTTTCAAAAGCCATTGCTTGTTGCTTTTACATCCATGTATGGAAGAACCCCGGCAGGCATCTGCCACCATAAAGGGTACATTTTTTGAGGGCTTGTCAAAAGCCATTGCTTCTTCTTTTACCACCTTACATGTATGAACCCTGGCAGGCATCAGCCGCCTAAAATGGTTCATTTTTGTACCTTTTTTAACAATGCAATAAGCATACAACATGCACAAGTGCAGTGGTTTCTGTTAGTTATCACCGTGTCCCATCCGTTTTCCTATAGCCATACATGTTGGCGTAACTTTGACACTAACTTTGCCTTAAAGACAGCTCAAAAGTACTTGGATACACTCATGGGTGACCTAAGAGTGTTATACAGGGCTTCTAGGGCTTTTAAACAGTGTTATACACGATTTTTAGGGGCTTTCTTGTATTACAGGTTCGGTCAGAACTAGTTCGGTCCGAATCGAACTTTTTCATGAAATTCGGCGAACCTGCCGAACCGAATTTTTCATAAGTTCGCTCATCTCTAATCTTAGCCATAAATTGATGTATTCGCTGAAGGGGCTATTGTGTACAAATGAGGTTTCAAGAGATATTAGCATATCCTGGAGCTGCAGAAAAATTGAAGTGCCTTGCAATTGCAAGTAGTAGTCGTTATCGAACCTAAAATAATTTTTAGTAAGTATTAGATCTAAAAGACCCATAATGAACTTAATAGTTTAATTATTTCAAGTAGCATCTTCGCTAAGTTTGTGTCAGACTGCAGATACTCCTTCATTATATGGGATGTGTTATGTCCGTTGCTGCGGGCTGTCCGCTCCAGCCTCCCGCTGACAGCCGCAGCCACGAGTCGGCAAGCGCTGGCCCCAGCCTCCTCCTCAGGAGACGCCAGCGCTTGCATCCACTCACCTCCGCCGGAGCCCGCAGGGTGCGCGCGCACGCTCGTCCCCGCTCTTAAAGGGCAGCGCGTGCACCGGACATCTTGAACGACCTTTGACCAATGGGTACCCTGGGCTATAAGAGGCGTCCAGCCCCCTAGTTCGATGCCTGAGCGTTGTTAGTCTTTCCCAGTCTGTCTCGCAAATGGTTCCTTATTGTCTCCCGTTCCAGCTGTTACCCGTGCCCTGTTACCGTTCCTGTATTCCGTATTGTTCCTGTGTCTGCCACGTCAAGTGCCATCTGCCACGTCAAGTGCCACCTGCCACGTCAAGTGCCATCTGCCACGTCTGGTGTCATCTACCATGCTAAGTGTCATCTGCCACGTCAAGTGCCATCTGCCACATCAAGTGCCATCTGCCACGTCAAGTGTCATCTGCCACGTCAAGTGTCTTCTGCCACGCCAAGTGTCATCTACCATGTCTAGTGTCTACCGCTACATCGGATACTGCCCGCCACGTCTGGCGCCACTTGCCGCACCTGCCTCCATCCGTGCTGAAGCCACAGCCACCGCCCGGACTATTTCAGGTACCCAAGCATTACTGTCTGCCATTTACTTCCGCATAGACTGTGACCTGGTCAGCTGCCTCCCCGCTACGGCGGAGCGGCCTAGTGGGTCCACATACCCTCTGCCCGTGACAGGATGTTAGTATATAAGCTTTTAATATCCAATGTGCAAAGAAGTGTTTCTTTAGTCACGTCAATTTTTTAATTCTATTAAAAAAAAACTCAGTTGTATCTTAGAGGCAGAATGAACATTTACATTAGGTGACTCACCGGTGACGTCTCAGATTCTAGTTATTATTCTCCATCCGGTCCAGATCTCTATGATGAGTTCTCCCGGTCACAGCCCATTTCTGCAGTTTGCCGCTCAGATGTCTTCAGCTTCTCACTTTTCCAATATTTCTACACCTATATATAAAGATAAAGCTCTCATTAAACCACACACTGCACCTCTAATTATAATAGCACCATACACCGTGTCCAAGACACACACACTGTGCCCACTGTAGATAGTGCCTGCCATAGAGCCGCCTGTAGATAGTGCCCCCCATAGAGCCCCCAAATAGCTCCCCCTATAGTGCTCCACAGATAGCCCACCCCTGTATATAGCCCCCTGTAGATATAGCCCACCCCTGTATATAGTGCTCCACATATAGTCCACCCCTGTATATAGTGCTCCACATATAGTCCACACGTGTATATAGTTCTCTAAAGATAGGCCACCCCTGTATATAGCCCCCCTGTAGATATAGCCCACCCCTGTATATAGGTCTCCATAGATAGCCCACCCCTGTATATAGCCCCCTGTAGATATAGCCCACCCCTGTATATGGTGCTCCATAGATAGCCCACCCCAGTATATAGCCCCCCCTGTAGATAGAGCCCCCCCATAGATAAAGCCCCCTGTAGATTAAGCCCCCCTGTAGATAAAGCCCCCCCATAGATAAAGCCCCCCTGTAGATAAAGCCCCCCCTGTAGATAAATCCCCCCTGTAGATAAAGCCACCCCCATAGATAAAGCCCCCCTTGTAGATAAAGCCCCCTGTAGATAAAGCCCCCTTGTAGATAAAGTCCCCCCCACTGTAGATAAAGCTACCCCAGTAGATTAAAGCCCCCCCCCTGTAGATAAAGCCCCCCTGTAGATAAAGCTCCCCTGTAGATAAAGCCCCCCTGTAGATAAAGCCACCTCCGTAGATAAAGCCCCCCCCTGTAGATAAAGCCCCCCTGTAGATAAACCACCCCCCGTAGATAAAGCCCCCCCTGTAGATAATGCCACACACTTTTTTATTACAATAAAATAACAAACTACTCAAACTCACCTTAATCCCGTTCCCACGCCGGCCGGCTGCAATGGAGACCTGCTCTCTTCTGCGCAGGTCTCCTGGGGTTGAACGAAGTGTCTATGAAAGGCGCTGATTGGCTTGGCAGAATGCACATGCCCCGCCTGCCCCCCCTAGCTACGCCCCTCGCTTAGGAGTGAAAGAGTACCATGTGAAATGGAGGCCTAATTTGGCGACTTACACAGTATTGGTTCACAATTGCAGGGCTCTGATGTGAAATAATAAAAGAAACCCCTGAGAAGTGACCCCATTTTGAAAACTACACCCCTCAACACATTTATTAAGGGGTGTAGTGAGCATTTTCACCCCACAGGTCTTTTCCATAAATGATTGAGTTGCGGATGGTGCAAAGTAAAAATTTCTAATTTTCCCTAGATATGCCATTTCAGTGGCAAATATGCATGCCCAGCTTGTGCCACTGGAGACACATACCCCAAAAATTGTTAAAAGGGGTTCTCCCGGGTATGGTGATGCCATATATGTGGAAGTAAACTGCTGTTTTGGTACACTGAAGGGCTCAGAGGGGAGGGATAACCATTTGGCTTTTGTAGCGTAGATTTGTTTGGAGTTTTACTGGTATTTCAGTTTATAATGTGGTGGCATATGTGAGCTGGGCAGAGTACATCAGGGTCATAGTCAGGTGGTATAATTATGGGGTAAAAAAAACAATAAAATAATCCATAGGTATTTGTTACGCTGTGAATCAATCCTTTCTGCACAGTGCCTGCGTCGCACTGATAACTGGTGTCCTTTGTTATCCCCCTTTTGGTCCACACTCCGCACTTTTGCAGTTTGGGGAATTTTGATGGGAAGTGTTCTCCTGGTATGATGCGGGCACCCTCGCTTCCAGCAGATATGCTTGGGCCCTCCACTTCCTGGTTCCCCAATTATAGGGCCTCGATAAATCGCTTCTTGAAACAGAAGTAATGTTCCCCTCGGGCCTGCACAACCGCATATTTTTATTTCATGACTTATTGGAGCCTTAACTAATTTTATTTTTTCATAGACATAGTGGTATGAGGGCTATTTTTTTGTGGGATGATATGTAGATATTATAGGTCCCATTTTGGAGTGCATGCGACTTTTTGATCACTTTTTATCCTATTTTTTGGGAGACAATGTGACCAAAAAACAGCAATTCTGGCATAGTTTTTTTTTTCTTCCATACAGCGTTCACAATGCGTTATAAATTACATGTTAACTTTATTCTGCGGGTCAGTACGATTCTGGTGATACCTAATTTATACCACTTTTATATGTTTTACAACTTTTTGCACAATAAAATTACTTAGAATGTGTTTTTTCTGTCGCCATGGTGTGAGAACCATAACTTTTTCATTTTTTCATCAACAGAGCTGTATGAGGGCTTGTTTTTTTGCGAGATGAGCCATAGTTTTTATAAGTTCCATTTTGGAAACATGCAACTTTTTGATTACTTTTTATTTAAATTTTTGTCGGACAAAGTGACCAAAATACAGAAATTGTTTTTCACATTTTGTTTTTTTACGCCATTACCGCATGGAATAAATAACATTATATTTTTATAGTTTAGGCCGTTACGGTTGCAGCGATACCAAATATGTATGGTTTATTTATTTTTTTCAATAATAAAGGACTTGATAACTAAAAAAGGGCGATTGTGTTTTATTTTATTACTTGAAACTTTTATTATATTTTTTACAACTTTTTCTTTCACTTTTATTACAATTTTTTTTACACTTTTGTTTAGTCTTTTCTTTGGAAGGGGTTAACATCTCTTCAAAGAATATGACAAAATCAGAATAAGATCTTCTAGACAAAGGCTTAGGCTTTGTGTCCACACAAGATATAATAGAATTTGACTTTACTATAGATTTTTTTTGCTTCTGTCACAATATGCGGTTGCAAATCTTCTACATGAATAAACAGAAAACAGTTAATATAACAACTAATAGAATTCCCCCTTCTCTACGGACCCAAAGCCAGTTTGATCCCAAAATAAATAGCCATTTTCTTTAGACCTTTCAGGAGGCAGTACTCAGGGAAATTACCAGTAAATGGAAAGAGAATTAAAATAAAAATCTTTGCAACCTAAATCAAAAAGAAATAACAGCTATGAATAATATAAATAAGATAAGTATTACTATAAAAAGAACAGATAAAGGAGGATCATCAATTATTATAGACAGCAACGCATGTCGCAACGAAGCAATATCACAATTATTTGATATGCAAATTTACTGAAAATTGAGTGGTGATCCTACCTATAATTTTAAGTAGGAAATCGACATAGTGCTGAACGATGCACTTCTTTCTGCAATTATCGTTTAAGATTTAGCTGATGCTTTAACTAAAAAAAAATCATTGCATTCCAGTATTATACCTTTTGCCAAAAGTGCACAAAAATTTAAATAAGCCCCCAGGACGACCTATAGTCTTCGGCATAAATTTTATATTACAACCATTAACAATGTATGTTGACTCCTTCTTGCAAAACTTTTTACAAAAATTGCCTGATTGTTTAAAAGATACGACAGATTTTTTTAATAGAATTGAAAAACTGACGTGACTAAAGAAACTCTTCTTTGCACATTGGATATTAAAAGCTTATATACTAAAATCCCATATAATGAAGGAATATCTGCAGTCAGGCACAAACTTAGTGAAGATGCTACTTTAAATAAGGAAACTATTAAGTTCATTATGTCTTTAAGATCTAATACTTACTAAACATTATTTTAGGTTCGATAACGACTACTACTTGCAATTGCAAGGCACTTCGATGGGTTCTTCTGCAGCTCCAGGATATGCTACTATCTTTATGGCATCTTTTGAAAACTAATTTGTACACAATAGCCCCTTCAGCGAATACATCAAATTATGGCTAAGATATGTGGATGACGTTTTCTTTTTATGGGAAGGTAGTAAAGAAGACTTTAATAATTGCCATAATCTGTTCCAATTTTCTATTGAATATAATCTTGAAAGTATACACTACCTTGACATTAAAATTAATAAAACAACAAACAATCGTTTGACGACAACCTTGGTTTACAAACCACTAGACAGGAACAACCTATTGAGAAGAGATAGCGCTCATGTCCCCCAAACATTTTAAGGTATACCAAAAGGCCAATACATCAGGGCCAGACATATCTGTAGTGCAGACAGAGTATCGAAAACACAAAACCATAATTACTGATACATTTGTTGAGAGAGGCTATTGTAGAAATGAGTTAGAAAAATAGGATCAGAAATGGAAGAACATAAAATATAAAATAGATTTACGGAAAAGGAAAGATGTTAATAAAAAAAAGATTAAAAGAAACACTGCTTTATTTCCACTTATGATAGTCATTCCGAGCGTATTAAAAGAACTATCAACAAACATTGGGAAATGTTAAAATATGAACCCAAGTATGGAATATGATTTTCTGAAAAACCTTAATTTATATATTGTAAGGGTAAATCTATTTCAAACCAACTTATAAGAGCAGATATTAATATCTTAAGGACACAGCCTGTTTTGGCCTTAAGGACACAGCCAATTTTTTCAAATCTGACATGTGTCGCTTTATGTGGTAATAATCCTGGAATGCTTTTATGTATCCAAGCGATTCTCAGATTGTTTTCTCGAGACACAATGTACTTTATGTTAGTGGTAAAATTTGGTCAATATATTCAGTGTTTATTTGTGAAAAACTGAGCATTTTTCTAAATTTAAATGTATTTGCTTGTAAGACAGATAGTAATACCACACAAAATAGTTACAGTTACATAGTTACATAGTTACATAGTTAGTACGGCTGAAAAAAGACACATGTCCATCAAGTTCAACCAAGGGACAGGAAAAGGGAAGGAAAAATGTCTACACATAGGAGCTAATACTTTTTTGTTCTAGGAAATTATCTAACCCTTTTTTAAAGCCATCTACTGTCCCTGCTGTGACCAGCTCCTGCGGTAGGCTATTCCATAGATTCACAGTTCTCACGGTAAAGAAGGCTTGTCGCCTCTGCAGGTTGAACCTTTTTTTCTCCAGACGGAGGGGGTTTTACAAGGAACAGGATTTCACCATATTTTTTGTATGTGCCATTTATATATTTATATAAGTTAATCATGCCCCCCCTTAGTCGTCTTTTTTCAAGGCTAAATAGGTTTAATTCTTTTAATCTTTCCTCATAACTTAAATTCTCCATGCCCCTAATTAGCTTCGTTGCTCTTCTTTGTATTTTTTCCAACTCCAGGGCATCCTTTCTATGAACTGGAGCCCAGAACTGAACTGCATATTCTAGATGAGGCCTCACTAATGCTTTGTAAAGTGGCAATATTACATCCCTGTCCTGTGAGTCCATGCCTCTTTTAATACACGACAATATCCTGCTGGCCTTTGAAGCAGCTGATTGACACTGCATGCTGTTATTGAGTTTATGATTTACAAGTACACCCAGATCCTTCTCAACAAGTGAATCCGCCAGTGTAGCTCCCCCTAGGACATATGATGCATGCAGGTTGTTGGTACCCAGATACATAACTTTACATTTATCTACATTAAACTTCATCTGCCAAGTGGACGCCCAAACACTTAGTTTGTTTAAATCTGCCTGCAATTCATGAACATTTTCCATAGACTGAACTATATTACATAGCTTGGTGTCATCTGCAAAAATAGAAATAGTGCTATTAATCCCATCTTCTATATCATTAATAAATAAGTTGAATAATAGTGGTCCCAGCACTGAACCCTGGGGTACACCACTTATAACAGGGGACCATTCAGAGTAGGAATCATTGACCACAACTCTCTGGATACGGTCCTTGAGCCAATTCTCAATCCAATTACAAACTATATTTTCTAAACCTATAGTCCTTAATATACCCATTAGGCGTCTATGGGTGACAGTGTCAAATGCCTTTGCAAAGTCCAAAAACACTAAATCCACAGCGGCCCCTCTGTCTAGGCTTCTGCTTACCTCTTCATAAAAACAGATTAGGTTAGTTTGACAACTTCTGTCCTTAGTAAAACCGTGCTGGCTGTCACTTATAATAATATTTTTTGTCACATAATCCTGTATATAGTCCCTCAATAGCCCCTCAAACATTTTCCCCATGATGGATGTTAAGCTTACTGGTCTATAATTACCCGGGGAAGACCTAGAGCCCTTTTTGAAAATAGGCACCACATTTGCGCTGCGCCAGTCCCTTGGCACTATACCAGTCACTAGAGATTCTCAGAATATTATGAAAAGGGGGACAGAACTAACTGAACTAAGCTCCTTAAGAACTCTAGGGTGTATCCCATCTGGTCCCGGGGCCTTGTGCACATTTATTTTATTTAATTTAGCTTGGACCATATCTACATTCATCCAATTCAGTATATCAACTGATATATTAACAGCACTGGCTACATCAGCAGCTCTTCCTTCTGTTGTATATACAGAGCTAAAGAACCCATTTAGTAACTCTGCCTTCTCTTGATCCCCTGCGACCAACTCTCCATTACCATTATCTAGGGGTCCTACATGTTCAGACCTTGGCTTTTTAGCATTTATATACTTGAAGAATTTTTTGGGATTTGTTTTACTATCCTTGGCCACCTGCCTTTCATTTTGTATTTTTGCTAATTTTATTACCTTTTTACAGATTTTATTAAGCTCTTTATATTTTACAAAGGCTGCAGCTGTACCCTCAGATTTGTATTTTTTAAATGCCCTTTTTTTGTCATGTATTGCCCCTTTCACAGAAGGTGTAAGCCATGTGGGGTTTAATTTGAGTCGTTTATACTTGTTACCTATAGGAATAAATTTTGCACTATAATAACTCAAAGTAGATTTGAAAATCTCCCATTTATCATTTGTTCCATTATTTGACATTAGTTCTTCCCAGTCTATATCCTGAATTGCAGCCCTCATCCTGCGGAAATTGGCTTTCTTAAAATTAATTGTTTTTGCCCTCCCAGCCTGTGTTTGTTTTTTACAGTATAGGTAAAATGTAACTATATTATGATCACTGTTACCGAGGTTTTCACGAACATTGACATTCCCAACAAGATCTGCATTATTAGAAATGACCAGATCCAACAGAGCTTCACCTCTAGTCGGGTCTTCCACAAACTGGCCCATAAAATTTTCCTGCAACAGGTTGAGGAAATGTCTCCCCTTTGCAGTTGAAGCTGAACCATGACACCAATTAATATCCCGGAAATTAAAATCTTCCATTATCACTACAGTACCCGCCCTGTGCAGCCCGCTCCATCTGTTTATATAGCTGAACTTCCATCTCCTCAGTTATATTGGGGGGTCTATAGATTACACCAAAAGTAATTTTTTCAGTGTTTACCTCCCTTTCTAGTTGCACCCACAAGGTTTCAACCTCCTCACAGTATTCACCCACTATTGTCACTTTCACACTCGCCTTCATATCATTTCTCACATACAGACATACACCACCACCTTTCCTATTTGTCCTGTCTTTCCGAAAAAGTGTAAAACCCTGTAGATTTACAGCCCAGTCATGTGAAGAGTCCAGCCATGTTTCAGCAACACCAACTATATCTATATTTTCCTCCAGTACCAAGGCCTCCAGCTCCCCCATTTTGCATGCTAGACTTCTGGCATTTGTGAACATACACTTTAACTTGCCTGTCAGTTTTTCACTTTTATCAGAAATGTGATTTTACATTATTTGGGCCTTTTTATTTACACTGCTGTTTTGTAACGAAAGGATCTCCATATCTTGTTGTCTAGTCCTTTCCCCACATTCTGTTTCTCCCCCCACCAATATAGTTAACATTTCCCGTATGTCTACTTTATTTTTGCATTGTTTTTTAAAAGTTCTTTTATTTTTCTAGGACAGTACAAGGCTTCTAACTTTAGCAGCAATTTCTCACGTTTTCAAGAAAATTTCAAAAGGCTATTTTTTCAGAGACCAGTTCAGTTCTGAAGTGGCTTTCAGGGCCTTATATATTAGAAAGTCCCCATAAATCACCCCATTTTTAAAACTAGACTCCTCAAAGCATTCAAAACAGCATTCAGAAAGTTCCTTAACCCTTTAGGAGTTTCACAGGAATTAAAGCAAAGTAGAGGGGAAATTTACAATTTTATTTTTTTTTGCCAAAACTCATTGGTATTAAAAAAAAATCTTAAACACAGAAAGTTTTACCAGAGAAATGCAACTCAATATCTGTTGCTCAAATTCTGCAGTTTTTAGAAATATCCCACATGTGAACCCTAGTGCGCTACTGGACTGACCACAGGCCTCAGAAGCAAAGAAGCACCTATAGGATTTTGGGGCCGCCTTATTTAAAATATATTTTAGGCACCATGGCAGGTTTGAAGTGGCCTTAGGGTGACAAAACAGTGGAAACCCACCATTTTGGCAGCTACACCCCTCAATAAATTGATCTAGGGGTATAGTTAGCATTTTAACCCCACAGTTTATTTACTAAATGTATTGGAATTAGTCTGTAAAAATGAAAATCTACTTTTCTCAAGGAATAAATTAGAAAAAGCATCCCAACATTTGTAAAGCATCTTCTCTCGAAAACAGCATTGCCCCATATGTGGTAACAAACTGCTGTTTGGACCCACGGCAGGGTTCACAGGGGAAGGAGAACCATTTCGATTTTGGAGAGCAGATTTTGCTGGAATAGTTTTCAGTGCTATGTCGTGTTTGCAACGCCCTGGAGGGACAAAAACAGCGGAAACCCCACAAAAGTACCCATTTTAGAAACGACACCCCTCAAGGAATATTTCTAGGGGTATAGTTAGCATTTTGACCCCACACATTTTTTGAAGAATTTATGTGAATTATGCTGTGAAATTGAAAATCTAAATTTTTTCTAATAAAATGTCGTTTTCTCATATTTTTTCATTTTTACAATAGATAAAGGAGAAAAATCAAACTCTTCTGAGTACAGCAATACCCCATATGTGGTAATAAACTGCTGTGCGGCCACACGGCAAGGCGGAGAAAGGACAGAGAGCCATTTGACTTTTGGAGCTCAAGTTTTGCCGGAATGGTTTGCGGCACAGATTTTGCTGGACTGGTATACGGGCGCCATGTTGCATTTGCAGAGCTCCGTTAGGTGCCAGAGTAGAGTGTAAAACCCTGATAAATGACCCCTATTTTGTAATCTACACCCCTCAAAGCATTTATAATTTGCCTGCACATATTACAGGGCTTGTGAAAGGCGAATGTGAGGCCTATTTTGGTGATTTTCGCAGCATTAGCCCACAATGGCAAAGCTCTGGGGTCAAATAGTAAAATAAACCCCCAAGTAGTGACCCCCATTTTGGAAAATGCACCCCTCAAGGCATTTTGTTAAGGGGTGTATTGAGAATTTTGAACACACAGTTTTTTGTTATTAGAAATGAATGCTCAATGGATTGTGCAAAGTGAAAATTGCAAATTTCCACAGGTATATGTCAATTTAGTGCACAATATGTTGTGCCCAGTTCGTGCCACTGAAGACAAATACCTTAAACAGTTAAGCACGTTCTCCCGGGTATGACGATGCCATATATGTGGACGTAAACTGCAGTTTGGGCACACTGCAAGGCTCAGAAGGGAGGGAGTAACATTTTGGCTTTTGGAGCGCAGATTTATCTTAGTGGTAGTTTTGTTTGGCGTTTTTG